>NW_017672403.1:84748-93649 GCF_001879085.1 Nicotiana attenuata
TACGATACCCCCCCCACCCCCCCACCACACACACACACACCAAAAGAAAATAAATAAATAAAGATGTGGGAATCAGAAATGGGAGATAGAGGGGGAGGGGCAAGCTGAGGGAGAAAGGAAAAAATCAGATCCAGAGTCAAGCTTTTCTTAAGATTAATGAATTCATGTAAATCCAAATAATTGAAGTAACACATCTTGTGCTCAAATGGAGAAAGCAGACATTAAGTTTGATGAGTTGTTGCAACTGTTCAATTAGGTCTATTTGTACGACCGGAATCAAGTATAAGCAGAAAGAGCAACAAGGAACCAGAACACCTGATTTTAGATTGGAGAGCTATGTGATAAATTTACAGGAAAGAGTATTTCCTGTCGAGAGAAGGGAAACACGACATACATAGTTTCTAACTGAAATCCATAAATATGAAAAGGAAGTACTTCACTTGACCAAAAAGGTAAAAGAGATCAGTGATAACGTGGAAATCCTTGGACAAGATTCTGCTTGTGGAAGTGCCACAGCAGTCGATAAAGAATGGTGGATCACAGATCAAGGTGACCACGGTTATCCCAATACACCTAGAATATATTTTCTGCGCTGCACTTAATTTCAGGCCGACAGATCTAGTTTATACCAATTCAGATTTGGGCCGGGTGTCCGCTACGGGTACGGATCTAGAGGCCGGATCACAGTAATAAGAAAAGCGACCGCTTCCTCGCTTTAAGCGAGAAGCGAAGCGGAGCGGAAGGGTCGGCGCTTCTGCCATTAAAAGCGACTCTGGTAAAAAAAAAAAAAAGCGACCGCTTCTCGGTAAAAAGCGAGAAGCAGTGAAGCGAGTGAAGCGGACGCCTTTTTAATTAGAATACCCAAAGCCCTATTTAATAAAAAACCTTGCATTCTATTTACTCTGGACTCTTCAGCAGCGAGATTAAACTAGCGAGAAACTAGGGTTCTCACAAAAGCAACGATTTCTTCCTCTCTTCTTCATTAACTTCAAGCAACAATTTCTCTTCTTCAAACTAGGGTTCTTCTTCTTCTTCAGTTCTTCTTCACAGTACAACAACTTTCAGTTATGTTCTGCACTTTTTAATTTCATTCTTCTTTTTCTTCTTTTTCTTTTTCTTTCTAAACGTCCAAAAAGCGCCGAAATGCTGGCGAATTTTTCAGAAAAATTCTGACCAATTTTTTCCAGTTTCTGCCCAATTTCTGCTCATTTTGTGCTTTAATTGATGCTACTCTTTAGTTTTTTAATTGAAGTATTGAACATTTGCTTACAATTACATGTGTTGTCTATGCAGTATTTATTTTAATTTTTTTTTTAATTCCGCTTCACTTAAAAAAAGCGAGTGCTTCGGTTCTCGCTTCTCGCTTTTCGTGAAATGGGGGTTGTCGCTTTTCCTCGCTTCACGCTCTTCACAACACTGTGGAGAACTCTGCGCACATTTCTTTGTTTTCTGCCAAATGCAACAGATATCTGCCTGTGGTTTCATGTCTAGTGCACTTTAACATCCATTTTTGGTCCCTTTGTACCCTCCAATGACGCTACAAGCACATGAAAGTGTTTGTAATGTATTTCCAAGCCTTTTAGCTCATCTTTCATATGCACTTATGCTTGTGCGCTCCCTTGGATGCTATAATCAGTATATCTAAGTTTGGGAACCTTTATCATCTTTGGTAAATAGGAGGATTATTTTCCGCCATAGCGAACAATGGCAAAAACAAAAACCTTTCTTCCCATCAAAAAGAGCCGATAATGGCAGAATAAAATATATTTCTTGAAGCTTAGCAAAAATCAGCAGAATAAGTTTATCATTTGATTAATAAAAATTAGTGATTAAACAGCTGGGTTTCATTCCTCTTTTCAAATGAGAGTGGCAAGTGTATTCCAATTCACCGAAGATAGACCCATGTCGCTGTAGTAATTTTTGTCGTTGCAATCCTTCCTCAAGCCCCTTTCTTTCCTTGCCGCATGTAGAGCATGTTGTTGCTGCCTTTGAATGGAGTAGAAAGAGAGAAAAAAAAGACGAAAAATTCACAGTTTCTTTCTCGGAAAGCTCGTTGATCAGAGGGTGAAGAAGAAAAGAAAATAAGTAGAGTAATTTGGCAAAAATCAATGAAGAAATGGAAGGAGTGAAAGTGAAAACCGAAACTGTGAAGGAAAAGAAAATAAGGAAAATTACTTAGAGTCCCTTTGTTAGATGTGTTTTCTAAGTATTGACGCGAGTATTTTAGGATAGGCAGAATACATATACGGCTACTTAAACTTGTCCAATATTGTCACTTAGCTACGTTAAGGGAGGCTTGTACCTATTAGATGCTTCAACTTCACTCAATATGTGTCTATCAAACACAAAAAGCTCACATGGCAAAAAAGGTGCATTCCACTTCTCTTAGGCGCGTGACAAGCTTAAATTTCCAATTCTTCTTTTTTCTTTTTGATTTTTTAAACTATTTTTATCGAACCACCTTGTACACCATCTTATAGTCACTGTTCCGCCATCCCCGTCCTCCAAAAAATTTGCCACCGTTTTGTTTAATCTTCTTCTATCTTACATTTTCCATTTGATATTGGCCCAAATTGAGATTCCCACTAATTATAAACTAATTTCAGAAAGAACAAGATAAAAATGAAACAAAAACAGACCAAATTAGTGACTAACAACTTGAATCTACCCAAATTAAAAAACTCATCAAATTTTTCGAAAAATTATCTTAACGGTGATATAACAATATTTTGTTCTTATGAAAAGAATCCACTAATAGAAATGATATATACCAAGAAACTAAACCTGATATCTTGCCAAAAAATTATTTCTGGTCGGATCCGGTCACTTCATTGTCACTCCTGGTAAAGGAAACTACAAAAACATGGACATAAGAGCTAAGTGGTATGGCTGAGCCATGGTTGAAGTCGCTAGAGGAGGAGATGAATTGGTGAGAAGATGGAGGTTGAAACAGTGTTGACCGAACTCCGGCCAGTGTTTGCCGACAGCAGATCTGACAAAAGAGAAGATAGCAAGTAACCAAAATGTAATATTTTCCTAAAACTACACCCCCAGCCGTCTCTGCTACTTTACACTAGGTTAGTTCTGAAATTTAAAAAATGAGTAGAAGGAGGGGGAAAATAGATACTGGTGAAGAAGAAAGGTTTGGGGGGTGGGGGGTGTAAAGGTAAGACGGAACAGGGGGAAGGGCTTTCTCTCTTATAACAATTTTCTTGTTTTTTTTATAAAGGAGTTTTCATTAAGTTAAGTCAAAAGCCAAGTGGTTTCTTTTTATTCATTAAGTTCTGCCATGTCAGCGTGTGTGAAATACACACACCATATTTGTTTTACTAATTAATTCGTGTGTTTGATAGACACATATTGAATAAAGTTGAAGTATCTAATAGGTACAAGCCTCACTTGAGGTAGCTACGTGACGATATTGGACAAGTTTAAGTAGCCGTATATGTATTCCGCCTTTAGGATAAGCAGAAATGGGTAAATTGCTCACTTACTATCTTCATGTAGTAGTTTAGCAAAACTCATTCTTTTAATACCAAAAAGGTGCATAAGCAGAATTTTTTTATTTATTCCTACAATTGAAAAGAACTCACTTGAAGATTGAGATAGAAAACAAGAGTTATCCAACCGTAAAATGCTATTGGCAGTATTGTACAAGTACAAATTGATTTATTGGAAAGTGTCGTGGCTGATGTGACTTTCTTTTATAGTGTTTCTTTAGTAGCCTTATGAACTACTCCTTCTACTTGGATAATTTGCACAGGTTATAAGAAAGTACATCATTCTCTTTACCTTTAACACTCAAGATTTTAATGAAAGAGTTAAGTATCAATAAAAGTAGACATGTTAAGCTGAATTTAGAATTAAGGGTTTAAGGATTAGGGTAAAAGAACTATATGTATGACATGTATTTCCTTATTAATTTAATTTAATGTCTTCTTTTATTAATTTAATTTAATGTCTTTTTTTTTCTTTTTTTTTATTAGTACCCCACATGTGGAATTATTCTGGGTTTGTTTTTGTTGTTGTTGTTGTTGGATGATGGCTTTTCTGTAACATCTTCAAACTAACCAAGTAGAAAAGTAGTTCATATGGCTACTAAAGAAACAAGATAAAATAAAGTTACATCAAGCACTACACTACCCAAAAAATCAGTTTGTACTTTTACATTACTGCCAATAGCATTATACTGTTGGATTTCTCTTGTTTTTTTATAATTATTGGATTTCTCTTGTTTTCTATCTCAATCTTCAAGTAAGTTCTTTTCCATTGTATGAATGAATAAATTGTTTTTTGCTTTGGTGCTTTATTGGTATAACAGAAAGTTTGATCACAAGAAAGCTTAAGTAATATTTGGCTCTAAAAAAATTAAAAAAAGTACATACACAATACTGGTAAATTATGAATTAAAACAAGTTAAAAAGTAGTAGATAAAATATTTATTGGACACAAGGCTTGTTTTATTAGTAAAAAGGAAAAAAACGGACTATTTGTATAGTTACCTTACTCTCAAGGAGTTGTGCAGACGTGGTTCTGTATTGGAAGTCCATGAAAATTAGAGAGCATCCAGAGAAAAACAAGAGATAGAGAGACCATTGGGGTTGGTAAATACCTTTGGGTCCAACAGCTTTTACATGTCAAACAAGACTCAACTAATACTATAGTTCTCAACAATTTAGTGAAGATGAACTCTTCCATGTGTCCTTGCAAACGTCGTGATCTTTGTCAAACATTTGAAAGTCCTCAAACTTGGTTATATTTGTGAAAGAGTATGGGGCAAATAATGGAATAAATTGAAATGTCATTGTTGCTTCCTCAATTCCTGTCAAAAGCAGCCTCTCATTCCTGCTTTTCCAGATTAAATTTCCTAATTTGACCTGCCATGGATACTATTTAAAGTTTACTACAACAACAACAAACCTAGTGTAATCCCAAAAGTGGGGTCTGGAGAGGGTAATGTGTACGAGACGTTACCCCTACCTTGTATAGATTTGAAATTTACTATTTCTTAAAATAGGTCTAAAAATGTTGCAGAAGTTTGAATTGTTGATGATATTGATTGGTTTGGAATCATGACATTGAAGAAGTATGGATAAGAGGAAAAGTTTATCATGTTTAAAAGTGGACATATTATTCAGAAGTCCATGAAGAAAGTAGCACAGTTAATTTGGGAGGACCTGTGTATTAACCTGGCGAAACTCCCAATTGTGGAATTGTTAATACTTTATCTAGTCAAAATCAAGCATGCATAATGTGCAAGCTTAAATCATCTTGCATTCGCTATGCACATGCAGTGCAGCTCTTGCATCCCACTACTGGTGTCTGAACCATAATTTGAAGAGAAAAAATCATTTCTTTTCTTTTTATCTCTTTTTCGGAGTACCTTGTAAGTTTTCCACATAATGTCTCATACTTTAGACTTATTTTTATAACTCTACTTTTAGATATTTGGATTATTTTTAGCCGAATCCACACAACCATATCCATACCTGGATTCGTTCCCCCGAATCTTCAAATTTAGATCATGAAGGATCCGGCAGTGTTTTTGAGAGCGCGAAGCGCAAAAAATCTACAAGGGATCGCCTCGCTTCAAAGCGAAGCGCACGCTTCATTGAAGTGAAGCGCAATTCTTAAAATACATATAATATATATAATAATATATATAATAATTAATTTATAAACTGAAATACACATTAAAAAAATCAAATAAACTAAAATATATATATATATATATATATATATATATATATATATATATACAATAATTAATTTTCTAAACTGAAATACATTTTAAAATTAATCAAACTGAAAATATAACATATATAAGATAATTAATTTTATAAACTGAAATACACATTAAAAAAATCAAATAAACTGAAAAATATAACACATATATATAATAATTAATTTTATAAACTAAAATACATATTAAAATTAAGAAGGATAAAAGGGGGGGAGAAAAGAAAACAGCTGTGCAGACGCTGGACGAGAAAAAGTGAAAAAGAGAAGAGAAGAAGAAGAAAGAAGAAAGAAGAAAGAAGAAAAAGAAAGAAAAAACACGGGAACAAGAAGAATAAAGAAAAAAAATGAGAAGAAGAAAGGAGAAGAAGAAAAATTACCTGGACTGGATGGAGGAAGTTGAAACCCTAGCAGCAGCAATATCGATCGAAGAAGAGAGAAATGGTCAATTTTGGTCTTAGGGGTCTGTTTTGCATAATAAAAAAACAGACCCAAACCTTTTTTTTTTTAAAAAGGCCCCTCTTAACAGAAGAGGGCGCTTCGTCGCTTTTGTCGCGACATCGCTTCTTCAACTGAAGCGCACGCTTCACATGGTCGAGTCGCCTCAGGCTAGAAAAAGCGATGGCTGGTCGCTTTGCGCTTAAAGCGACGAAGCGATCGCTTTTTTCAAACACTCTTGTAATCATTGCAATAGTTAGTTCAGCTTAACGGTTCTAAGCGTAGGGCTTGATTTCATGTTCTTTTTCTTGACTTCAACTTGAAACTTAGGGTCAGATTTTCTGTATGAGTTCACCTCTTCTCCCTCATGTTTCTTTCTTCCTTCCTCTAGATTGATTGAACTTGTCTTCCTTTGAATTAAATCGTTTTTGGTATATAAATTAGTAGTTCTTTCACGTTCATTTGAATTTGCCGAGGGTCTTCTGGAAACAATCTCTTTGCCTTTTTTAAGGCGGGGGTAAGGTTTGCGTACACTCTACCCTCCCCAGACCCTACTTGTGGGACTACGCTGGGTATGTTGTTGTTGTTGTTGTATTCTGTCTTAGTATTCTTCTACATAATTGTTGGCTTCCCCCTATTCGCAACTATTTCAACGGAAGAAGCTGATGTTTCCTTTAGCATCATGGTTTGAAACTTGGGCTGGACTCTAAAACATTCAATAAACAACATCACACTCTTACTAGTCACTAGGATTTCACAATGCATTTACCTATGAGAGTACTAAATCGCTAATTCCAAAATGAAGTTATTACCTTTATCCATGAATTAAATTGATCGGATGCCTGTGTCACGAATGAAAGAAAATCACCCGTCTTTCCTGCAAAAAAAAAACAAATTAACCGAACCATTAACTATGTTAGACACATGAAGTCAAAAGATCTAACCCTAAAAATTATGAAATCAGAGCAAGAGGGAGCACAGTAGCACACAGCAACAAGCTTTGAAAACTTTTTCACAGTAAGAGAAAAGTAAAAGAAGAGATGAAATACTTTCTCTTTCTTCGATCAACAGTGCCGCTCCTTGGGTCAGTTTTAGCAAGACCAGATCCAGGAGGAATGGCACACTGCATCGGAGAGAGAGCTACAGCCGAAACAGGTGAAGGAGCAGGAGGTGGAGCAGCTGGAGGGGCTACACTTAGCGGAGCAGTAGTTGCTGGTGCAGTTGCAGGCTCAGGAAGCGGCCGCGGCAAAATATGCTTCAACCGGTTGTTTCTATAGTTCTTCCAAAAATAAAATTGCTGCCTATGTGCCACTTCCTAATAGTAACAAAAAATGTAAATCAGATCATATCACAGATAGTAATGCACCACAATTTTAGATTGGCATACAAATATACAACATGAAATGAGATGAAAAAGTCTTCGCGGCAGCATTAACTTGGGCTATCCAACTAATACTTATAATACTATATCGAAAAGCTAAGAGAAAATTCATTAAGGGGAATAAGGTAAACGACTAACTACCTTGTATTATAAAATACTTTGATTACACTTCTCGTCCACAGAGACTATGTTTACACAAAAAGTGGGACAAATTTTCTTGATAGTGGCTGACAGCATTAACTAACTAAAGGAGACGGTAAAAGTGGAGAATGAAACCACAATAACAAATGATACAACTTCTTACCTTGTTGGCAGGATGCGCCATTGCATTACGAAATGTTGGATTTTGGAGAAGCTCGAGAAAGAATAGGCAGTGAGGATACCTGCATTTAACATCAAGAAAGGAAATAATAAATAACTGGTAGATGATGACAACCACAGTCCACATCAAACAAAAAAGAAACAAGGAACATCTACCAAATAAATCATAAAGTTGCAATAGAAAATGAACTTACATTATAAACTTTATGTACTCGGGCCGTTGCCAGTATTGTAGGTATTTCAAGTACCCAATAAAAGCTTCATCTTCAAAATATCGATTCTGAGCTAAATCTGCATCAGAATCAACACAAAATAAACCACCATAAATACGAAGGGGATAAAAAAAAACTAACAGTTTTACACCCAAATTTTACTTGTCCTATTAAAACACAATGCATCTTGCACACTTAAAAAATAATATGGGAATACATACAGTGAATGTAAGTTGGGTTAGCAAGGCATTGAACAAATTCCAATTCCAGTAAGAAACGCTGGCGCCCATCATCCGGATCTTTATATACGCTTTTCTGCCTGCAAATTTAAATACAAACAAAAAATAATTAATTGTTTAATTTGGGAAGATGCAACTGATTTTACCAAAAGGAGACATAGATGCGTACGGTGAGGAAGCAGATTTAGCTGATTCATCAGTTTCTGGATTCGGAGTAGAAGCCATTCGCCAAACCCTAACTAATTTAGCTGAATCACACTACTCCCCAATAAGAGAAATAAGTAAGGAGAAAAAGAGAGTACAATCTCGGGAACTTCTACAGCTTGTTGGGATGGTTGTTACTCCTTGAATTTGCATTATATTGCTATGCGTTTATTTTGATTGTTTATTTAAAACTAATTGTATTGTATTTTTAAAGTTATTGTTTTGGTACGATTAAAAACATCATTTTATGAAATAACTGATTTGATGTGGTGAAATTTATTTTCTTTTTTTTTTTAATTATTGCTATTACTTATTACTTTATTAATTTATTTTTAATTTTTTTAATTTTCTAACTCCAAATTCTCTA
>NW_017672403.1:93669-98004 GCF_001879085.1 Nicotiana attenuata
TCCGATCTGGTGAAATTATTTCTTTTTTTTTTTTTAATTATGCTATTACTTATTACTTTATAATTTTATTTTTAATTTTTTTATTTCAACTCCAAATCTCTAACATATTGACCTACTTTGTCTTATTCTACTTTTTTTAGAGTTGGTTTGCCCCGTTCTTTTTATCCAAGTCTCCGTATGATTTTTTGTCTCTTTCCATCGTTTTAAAATTATTTTTGTTGCTAATATTAGTTAACTTTTTTTTTCAAGTTCTTGCTCTTGTTTCCAAGCTACGTAATTAATGATAAATTAGTAGGAAGAGATTTTCTTAAATTGTTTTTATGTGTAATTCTTAATAATAAAAAATTTAAATAATTGCGGGTATTTTAGTGAACTGACCAGGTATAATACGGTACGACACAGTCAAACAAAACAACAAAAATATACTTAACAACAGCAAACGATACAATCTATTCGAATATTGTATCTATAAAACAATACGATACAATACAATATTGTATAATGAATACATTATAAAATGATGGGTAACAATGATTCAAACATAGTGCTAATATGAGTAGCTTGTATCGTGTGTGGGTTATTCCACTTCAGCCTATATTTAAGAGAAGTTAAATTTGGTGTGAGTTAAACCATCACTGAAAGAATTACAAGAAAATGCACCTGACTTCAAATCATGATAAAAAATGACTCATGTTTTAAAGTTTTACCCGACCTAATCTATATTGTATATATTTTAAAAGCACTAGCAAATTCAAAATATGTGTTCTTACAACCATTGCTTCTAAAAGCTATGGAGATAAATCTGTGTTCTGACAACCATTGCTTTCAATCTCTCTTCTTATCACATCTTCTACACATGCTTCAAGGGGCCGTATATTTTATGTTTCTCACATGTGTCACCTGGTTGCAATGTAAGAAAATTGAAGAGTAGAAGTCCACGATTGAAGGCCATTTTGCTTTCGGAAATAAGATTTTTTGAGTTTGTTAGTTGTTTGGATTGGGTGTTATTCCAATTGATTAAAAATATCAAAAGGAGTTCAAAATTTAAATTTGAAGTGATTTGGAGTAGATTTGAGCAAGATTTGAGTTAAATTTCAGAAAAGACGCAAGGAAGAAGACGGAGTCAGTTTTTTGTATAATTATGTATAGTGTATATGAGTGTATAAACACATCTTATACACTTATACATTTTTATACACCTTTGTACAAGCGTTTGTAGACAAACTTCTTCCACGATTTTCAGTTGCAATTCTTGTTCAAAATCAGTCCAAATCTCCATTAAATGAGTTCAAATTTTATATACAACCTCCTTATACTATTTCTAACAAGTCTAAATAATACCCACTCCAAATTTCTCACAAAACTAAATTCGGAATTTATACCCACAAATTTAAGTTTGTTAAAAATTTAATTTTCACCACCCAAATGGATTTGGTTTGTTGAACTATTATTTGAGTCACAGCTACTGATTCGAAAATTAACTTAAAAGTTTGAGCAATCTTTTTTAAAAATTAAATAGTAATTTCGAGAACCTATTGGAGTTGGATGTTGAATCTTAGCCTATTATTTTTGGGTTAGTTGGTTGTAAATTGAAATGTGAGCTATAAAATTGAAGAGTAGGGAGCCCGATTATTTTTATGTGAAATTTTCCCTCAATCAATTTAGTCCAGTTACTAATTTATTAAGGATTTTCTCCTCACCAAATTTAATTAGTTATTAGAGGGTTTTTTGTCCCCTCGAATTTGAAGTTAAATATTCTTTTAACGGGTCATTTGGTACGATGTTGAATAAATAAGAGTATCTCGTGGGATTAGCTATCCCATTTTTTATACGAGCTAATTAATTTTACTATTTTAATGTAAAATTATCCAGAAATCAGCTAATATCTATAAACATAAAATAGATACAATTTCAAATTCTATCTTTGAGATTATTATCTTTTATCTTCAGTAACCAAACGAAGTATAGCCAATACAAGGAATAGGTAAAAAGACAATCTGTCTTTTAGTGGTAGATAACTCTTCAAGTACGGGGGCTAAAAAGTATATAGCGGAGTACTTTTTTTGCACAACGTTGCTCAAATAGTATAACTTTTCATATTGAGAAGCTACCTAAGAAACACTCCCCATTTTGGTTCTAAATTAAATGTAGTTCTTTTATTAAAAAAAAAAATTATTCGACTCACATTGTAGTAATAACACATACTAATAAGACAGGGAGTGCAAGTAAAAATTCAAGTTAACTTGCTTTCAGGCAGAGCTGGACACATGAACTCGCGGTTATGGTATATCAACGTTTGCCACCTGACCAAAAGCTTCATTATACAAGTCAGACCAAATTACGAGATATTCGTGTGCACAAAATATTATATAGAGGATGTTTGGATTGACTTTTAAGTTGGTCAAATACACTTTTAAGCTCTTTTTAGCTTTTTTTAGTATTTAACAAAGTTAAAAAAATGTTTAAAATAAGTTAAAAACTGCTTAAAACAAGTCAAAAGCAATAAGTTGGGCTACCTCAACTTACTACTTCTCCTTGTTTAACCAAAAAATTGTTAAACCCTTTAGTTAAACTAATTAATAGAGAGATAGAAGGTAAAAGGTAATTAACTCTAGATCAAAACATACCGAGTACAAAAGTTGGAGGAGAACAAGCTGATTTAATACTTCTTAAAATGATTGTCATACACCAAATATAAATGATAGTCTTACATTTATGACGGATTTGCACTATAATCGTAAGAGCACAGAAAGGGAAGAGAGAAAGCTATTGATAGCTTAAGAGATTCCCCCTTGATAGTTCTATATGATGACTATGATGTTGTGTCCCCATTTTTGGTCCCGAGCCTCCCTATATGTACTAACAATTTTTTCCTTTTATCCAACGGTCTTTGACCGCCGTGCTTTCTCATGACCGTATCCTTCAGTACTTACCCAAACATTACACTTGTTCCGTGATGTAAGCTTTCTAACAGCTTGATCTCGACAGGGACCGTGGTACTCGTCGCCAGCACGCCTTGTGGGCACGACCGTGGCTGGGTCGACCTCTTACCGTCCCCTTTAATGATAATTATTTAGTGATCAGATTTTGACCCATACAGTTAGTCCCTCCGCCCGTTGCTGTCGTCTTTTGGCGAGCTCAATGGGCGGATCTTGTGGATCCATGAATAATTAGGAGAAATCTGATCGTTATGCGAGGACGGGGTTCTCACGGCGAGGTGGCGATGTGATGTTTCAAGGACTTTACCGGACCGTTACGTCAGTTCGGAGATGGATCAGTGTACCGATCCAGGGTGCCATGAATGCCCGTTATGCGTCATTATGACGCACGTTCCCCAGGCAACGTATCGTTTCCTATGCCCTTTCAACTTTTTGGCGGCTCTTATGTTTCGCGCTCAGGGCGTTTATGTTCCTATAAATAGGGGGAAACCACCATTTGATTTTTACGCTTTTCGATTTACCTGAGAAATTTAGCAAACTTCCATTTTCTTAGTATTCTGCACTTCTGCTTTTGTCAGACTTCGACGTAATCACCCTCTCTATTTCTTCATCACTCGTGTTTGTTCCGATCGAGCCAGACAAATGGCTATTACTTCTTCCCAGGTTGACAGATTCATCGAAGCTCCGGTGCCGGAGAATGATGCACCCCTTCTTGGAGAGGGAATGGAGGTGATAGAAGATAAGGGTTTTCCGACAGTGGCTGAGATACTACCCCGTCCGGGAAAATTATGGACTGACTTCAATAGCCCTGCCAGAGATGAACCGGATCTTGTCCCTTCCACCATGGATGAAGCGGCGATTACGGCGCTCAAAGTTAATGTTACATCCCGTACTTTAATATTAGGATTAGTCGTAGTAAACCACATGAGCTTGAAGGAACTAAGACCATTCATGAAGTTATAAGGAATTTGTGACTATGTTATTATAAGACCCCGTAAGTTTTTGTAGAAATTTGTTTATGTTAATGTTGGTTAGCATAATGTCCACTTTCATTTCCATCATCTCTCTTAAATGTTTGTTACCACTTCTTGATCGACTAGATTACTTGGTAATCTTGTATTTTGTTTATCATTTTTGATCACTGAATAGTACTTCGTGCTAGTAGTATTAGGGGCTACTTGGTAGCATAATTCAATTAACTGAAGTGCACCAATCGAATCAGAAAATGAGCAACCATCTATGTAAAGTTATTATGTCTTAAGTAAGTTACGAACTCATGTCGGAAAGTCAATGTTTATAAGAAAACCTCATGTTGGATAGCCAACACGTGGATATATATATATATATATATATATATATATATATATATATATATATATATATATATATATATGTG
>NW_017672403.1:98024-101488 GCF_001879085.1 Nicotiana attenuata
ATATATATATATGAGATTTTTTTTATTGTAAAGATAGAAATTATTTTCTCACAGGAAAAGAAGGTTATCTTTTTACCATTTTAAGAATTACGCGCACGAAAATTTGTATTCTTTATATGAGATTAGGAAAATTAAAAGTTGAGAAAATATATGTATTTTTTACATGGATATTTTAAATAATAGTGTATGTATTTATTTATATGGTACCACATGGCCATAATAGTAAAGTTATATAAAGTGTGTTAAAAGTGAGTAGTATTTTAAGTAAGTTGAGATAATTCTTAGTTATATGAATATTTGATTAATTGTGGATTTTTGGTGGAAGATTAACCATGTAATTAAGGAAATTGATGGATAAAATTTGGATAAGTCTAAGTGTAAAAACGTCGTGTCTTTGCTAGTATGTATATTTATCCACTTGTCAGGCAAATTAAGGTAGTACATAATGATAATTGTGGGAGATCACCCCCAAAAAAAGTATATCTTCTTATCTGTATACTGTGGTAGGATTCTTACCTTCTCATAATTTTACTTGACGGATAACAATAGTCCTCTAATAATCCGCTGAGTTTAGACTTTGGATACCTATTCTTGGCCCATGCTACGTTGGTGAAAATGCTCCACTATTTTTGTTTATAAATGTATTAATATATTTTCTTTGTGCCTTCCATGATCTTTATTTTGATCTACCCTGTGCACTTTCTCCTTCTAAAAGGAACCCACATATGGTGAATAATAGGAAGGTAGGAGAGATAGAAAGAGTATACAAATTAGTTTCTGCACCTTTTACAGGTAAGTATTCAAAAAAGAAGAAAAGGAGTCTTGTATTGTCTGTTTGGTTGGCACTAGCACTTTGTGCGAAGTTCGTTCATACCCTGTATTATATTGTAGTACATATATATGGCTTCTTCAAAGTGTTAGCGGCTTATGATCTTGGCCACTTTTTGAGCCTTCCCCTCTGCTTACACAATTTGCTTTTATGCTAAATTAAGCTTGGGTATTAGCTTGTTTAGAGAGAGCAGCCTAAGGTTTTCCCGGTAAAGTTCTCTTTCTCAACATCTTGTATATATGAGTTGCGTCTTATTATTTTTAGGGTGGTTTATTTTATGCATTGCATTCATTTACATGTACATTGATCCATGACCAGATGGCGTTATATACGCGTATATATGCATGTATATATATCTATATGGGATATGGGAAAAGGTTACGGCGTTATATACGCACCACCACCTGATCAGCTGGTATACTTTGATGATTTGCCCACAGTGGCCGAGATGATACGATGGGATGCCCTCAGAGGCTTGATGATGATGATGTTATGTACAGACCTATTCATTACATGACATTTATACGCACATGCATGATACTATAAATATTTCATGATTTACAGAACTATCCAGACTTTCAGGTTGAGTCATTTACTCCATGTTTCTTCCATATCCTTAATTAATGTTGACATTATTGTTATGTTTCAGTTCTGCCTTACATAATCAGTACATTATTCGTACTGACGTCCTTTTGTTGGGGACGCTTCATTCATGCTTGCAGTATAGATAATCAGTTTGACGAGCCCTCATAGAAGACGAGATTGGCATTCAGCGAAGAATCGGTAAGACTCCACCTCATTCGGAGTGCAGCCGAGTCTATGAGTCATCATGTTAGAGTTTTGCTACAGACTTACGGGTAGGCCGGTACCCTGTCCCGTTTGATGTCAATTAATCTGAGAGGCTTTGAGGCAGAGGTTTAGTTTGTACAGTATGTTAGAGGCCTTTACGGCCCATATGTATTCATATTTTAAGAACGATAGTTTATTGATACAGTTTTGCCACTTAAAGTTATACATTACGAGTTGTGGACATAATAGTCCAAAATAGTTACAAAAAAAAAGAGTTGTAGAGTGGTTGGCTCGGGCCAATGCGGCACCGGTGCCAGCCACGCCTCCCCAGGATTGGGGCGTGATAGCTAAGTGGGGAATTCCAAGTCACATCGACATGGTACTGGCAACGGGGACGGACATTGTACATTTGAACCGCTCGGAATACTGCGCATTTTGCGCGTATCCTTTTGTTGTCGGATATACGCTTCCTCTCTCTTCTCTAGTGGTGGACTTCTGTCGCTTCTACGAAGTGTGCCCGGCTCAGCTCTCACTGTACGCATATAAGTTCTTCCTCATGCTTATCAAGTATGCGGAGCTCGCCGGTCGACGGATTACTTTGGGGCATATGCTTCATATTTTTGCTCCTTAATTTCTTCAGGGCACGATGATCCACACGCGTCATCGAGGAACCAAGAGTTTGGTGGTGAAGATAGACGATAAGGCTAATCGCCGCTTCTGGGAAAGCTATTTTTATGTGCGGACAGAGCACCTTGTGGCAGACTACTAAGGGTTCCCTGAGACGTGGAACTTCGCTCGTAAGTTTTCCTTCGTTTATTTTGTGATTCCTCGGTCGTCAATCGTTCTTCTCTAGGCGATATTGCTATGGGTTTGCTTTTGTTTTTGCAGCCGAGAGATTACCTCTCACGCCAGTTGACGACATCTGTGAGTGGGTGAACGCAATTCTTCTCCATACAATTGGTATTCATGAGTGGGCGTCCTTTTATGAGAAATATGGGCGTAAGCCTCTTACTGGTGAGTTGGCCCGCTTTCTTTTCCTTATGGTTCGATCTTGTCGTTATATGATCGTATTTCTTTGTTGGCAAGGAGAACGCGAAGGACGAGGCTCCTCCGCTCGCGTTCCGTCGACCAACACCCCCTGCCCGTCCTACGACGAGGACCACTATCTGACCTGCATCGAGAGCCACTACCCAATCTGCACCTGCGGCCGGAGCCGTGTGCGCGGGGGCTACTCCTCAACCTAAGACTCCGGTTTCTACCGTCCGCTAAACGGGCGAGTCTTCCCGTGCTGGTAGTGGAGAGACTCCGTTGAAGAGACGACGGGTGGCATTGGAAGTGATTCCTCAAGCCGAAACTCCTTCGAGGGGAGACCTTTCCTTGGCGGTACCCGAACTTGACGGTGGTGCTAACTCGGCTGCAGAGGCTATGCCCGCTGTGAGCGGTCAACCAACTGACGTGGCGGAAAGACGGAGTCTCGAGGATGCCATTGCTGTCTTAGGCGGCCCTTCTTCATCCCGGTCGAACCGCACTTCCTCTTCGACCGAAGAGAGAGGAAAAGGCATTGGAGTTGATGATTACGAGTCTGAATTCGACCTCGATCCTGGCGATGTTAGGATGTTCGAGGAGGGCTTTACCCGAACTGTGGTAAGGGCGGGAGGTCCTTCCCGAATACTCAAAATTCCGTTGGACCTCAATCTTCTGCAAGACACGGTGGAATTTGTGCCGCACTTTGACCTTCTATGTTCCGCCGCAGAAAGCGGAGCTCTTCAGGACGTCAGCGACGCCGAATTGTCACGTGGTGTGGCCGCGATAGGCCTAAGGGTAAGTTTCCCTTGTTTTGTCCCCC
>NW_017672403.1:101508-137986 GCF_001879085.1 Nicotiana attenuata
CCCCCCCCCCCCCTTGTGTGGCCTTGACCTTTATCGACTCTTTTCTTTGCTTTCAGTCATATATACTAGAGATCGAGAGTGCTCTCAGGGCCGAGACTCGGGCCAAAAATTTTCTGACGATGCTTGAAAAGTATCGATGATATCGCAACAAATGCCGCGAGATGTATGAGCGGCTCAGGGCGGGTACTGGAACACAATCCCTCGGGGAGGAGTTGGAGAAAAGGAATCAGGAGCTGATGCAGTCCATTCGCAGATGTAATGAGCTCGAGGAGCTGCTCCCTGCCAAGGACGAAGAGCTTGAGTTGGGAAAGGGGGTCGCTGCAGAGTGCGAGCATCTTCAGGAGAAGGTGTTGTCGTTGCAATCCGAACTCGATCAGAGTGTTGTCAGAGTTGAAGCTTTAAGTGCAGAATGGATGGGGAAGTTAGCCGAGCTGGAGAGGAAAGTGGCCAAGCTAGAAAATGCCGAGAGTGCTCGGGCGTCGGCTTTGGCGAAAGCGGCAGCACTGGAGGACACTATCCGCATCCTCAAATCTGAGCAGGAGTCTAAGAAGGCAACGACCACACTGAGGGAGGCGAGGCTCGAAGAGCGCATCGGTGAAATTGATTGGGAAGCCTCAAACTTGGGAGACCGGGTCGTGACCCAACGAGACATATACAAGGGTTTATGGGAGGCAGGCAGTGTTTTCGAGGTTGCTTTTGAAGAAGCTCGAGCGAAGGCACGTGAGGCTCGTGTCAATTGCGGCTACGACCCTGCGACATCGGAGGCCGGCGAGGACGCTGATGTTGGGGAGGGGCTTCCTGAAGACAATGATGGGAGAATGGCGGTGATGACGCCGAGTGAAAAGTTGTTGCAGCTTCAGCACTTTTTTTTTTGGGGGGGCCTGCTTTGGCCTTTTTGTAAGGTGCAGCTGTTGCACATGTATATTTAAATAAAATAGTTGTTTCGCCTTTGTGTATCTTTTGATTCTCCTTTCCCTTGTTACATATCTTTTAGTTTTGAGCGATGAGTCCCTGGCCTTTTCGATAGGGAGTCCGACCCAGCTCGGATCTAGTAGGGTCTCGTCGCATGAGTCCGAATGAAGTCACTTTGGATCTTAAGGTCCGGGCGAGGTTGACTTCCGATTTGCCGATTTAGGTGGAATCGTCCGTCGTAGGCGAAGTCAATCAATTTTTTATACGTATTCGAGAGGGATCGAACTTGGGATCGCCATCTCGGGCGAAGTCAGTTTCTAACTTGTGTTTGAACGAGCTCGAACTCTTTGTTTTGTTTGATGGTAGCCGGCAGCTGTATAGGTGTTATTCTGAGCGAGGTAGGATCGTATCCTACTCGGTTCGATGATAGTTGGTGGTCGTAAATGTGTCAATTCGGGTAAGATCGAATTGTGACCTATTGTAAGTTCGAGCGAGGTCGAACCCTTCTTTTGGCGATGGCCGTTGGCCACTGTGGTGTTGTTTCGAGCAAGGTCGAAATGGTAACCCATCGTTTGGGATGGGTCGAACCCTTCTTTTGGTGATGGTCGTTGGCCGTAGGGGTGTTATTTCGAGCGAGGTCGAAATTGTAACCTGTTGTGAAATTCGAGCGAGGCCGAATTTTTCTTTCATTTGGCGATAGCCGATGGCCGCAGGGGTGTTAATTCGAGCGAGGTTGAAATTGTAACCCGTTGTGTATTTGAGCGAGGTCGAATTTTTCTTTCATTGGCGATGGCCGATTGCCGTAGGGGTGTTATTCGGGCGAGGTCGAAATTGTAACCCGTTGTGAATTCGAGCGAGGTCGAATTTTTCTTTCGTTGGGCGATGGCCGATGGCCGTAGGGGTGTTAATTCGAGTGAGGTCGAAATTGTAACCCATTGTGAATTTGAGCAAGGACAAAGTTTTCTTTCATTTGGCGATGGCCGATGGCCGTAGGGGTGATAATTCGAGCGAGGTCGAAATTGTACCCGTTGTGAATTCGAGTGAGGTCGAATTTTTCTTTCATTTGGCGATGGCCGATGGCCGTAGGGGTGTTAATTCGAGCGAGGTCGAAATTAAAACCCGTTGCATTTCTTATGTTGAACATTACTTGTTTCCGTATTCTTTATGAGTGCGCCGAGATGAGTCCCGATTCGTTTAACTTTGCTTTCGTTGGAGAGTAGTAGCGCGTCAGGATGAGTCCCAGTCCACTCAATTTCTCTTTCATTAGAGAATACCATGCGTTTCCTGGGTGAATCCCAGTCCGCTCAATTTTGCTTTTATTGGAGAATGCCGCGTGTTTTACGGGAGTTGACCTGTACTGTGCCATTTACGTGATTTGCGATGTGTTGCGGCTTGGGGGACTTTGCTCGGTCATTCCTTGCGAGATGGCATGCTATGGAACCATTGTTGGGGCATTTTAGCGGCGTTTGCCCCTTTTCTGCACACTTATGCAAGCGTTCATGTTCCTGTTTCAAATCAAGAAGAGTGAAAAACCAAAATGAAATTGACTGTTACTTCGGCCTAGCAAACTGGTGAAGGGAGGAGCAGCATTGTAGGGGGATACGCTCCGCCCAGTACTTGAATAGTGATTTTTGATTTTGCAGCCACATTCAGCTTCGCCGTCTAACTGCATCTAGTCTCCCTGTGTGTCGGGCTTACCTCACCCGTTCGAATATCGGGGCCGAGTCCCAGTTCGATATGCAGAAACAATAAGGGGAACATGTTATGTTTTGTTTGTAAATCATCCAGCATGCATGATATGAAATTAATGCGGGACGTGCCTGGTCTTTCAAGCGGTCATGCGGTAGGTCATCATCCCTTCCTTAGGAGTGAAGGCACAGGTCGGTATATAAGGTGTATGCACCGCGTGAGATCGCGGTTATGCCAAGCACATAGTGACCATGGTCCCACTTAATCGTGCGCATGACCCGCTAAGCCTACCGTTACGGGTAGGGCATGGGTTTCGTATAGACATCGGTCATGCTTTTTATTTTGCATAGAGATCTGACCTAGACTGATACATTCATTTCAAGAATTTATCTATCACTCTTTTTAGGTTGGCGTTATCACTGAGGCGGTGAGGTTGTGATAGCCCGGAAATAATACCTGGCTAGTTCTAGATCTAAAGGAAACTATTTGGCTAAGAAATCCCTACAGACGGTGCCAAATTGTTTAACCAAAAAATTGTTAAACCCTTTAGTTAAACTAATTAATAGAGAGATAGAAGGTAAATCTTAGCCAACTTAATTAACTTTAGATCAAAACATACCGAGTAGAAAAGTTGGAGGAGAACAAGCTGATTTAATACTTCTTAAAATGATTGTCATACATCAAGCTTACATTTATGACGAATTTGCACTATAATCGTAAGAGCACAGAAAGGGAAGAGAGAAAGCTATTGATAGCTTAAGAGATTCCCCCTTGATAGTTCCATATGATGACTATGATGTTGTGTCCCCATTTTTGGTCCCGAGCCTCCCTATATGTACTAATAATTTTTCCCTTCTATTCAACAGTCTTTGACCGACGTGCTTTCTCATGACTGTATCCTTCAGTAGTTACTCAAACATTACACTTGTTCCGTGATGTAAGCTTTCTAACGGCTTGATCTCGGCAGGGACCATAGTACTCGTCGCCAGCACGCCTTGTGGGCACGACCGTGGCTGGGTCGACCTCTTACCGTCCCCTTTAATGATTAATATCTAGTGGTCAGATTTTGACCCATACACTTATCTCTCGAGGAGAATTTAAAGGAAATGACTTAAAAGCACTTTCTGCTGAAAAACCACTTTTTTAGGCCAATCCAAACGGGCTCATAATGTGGACATACTTTGGGCTTGAATAATCAGTAGAGCATCATTGGTAGCTTGTTTGGCCAAGCTTTCAAATCAAGTTATTTTGAAAAGTGCTTTTTAAAAAAATATTGTCGGTGAAAAGCAGTTTGTATTTGGCTAATCAATCTGAAAAATACTTTTGAACAGTAATTACTGTTTGGTCAAGCTCTTAAAAATGCTTGTTTTTACTCAAAAATACCTTTCAAAAACACTTTTGAGCAGCAATTACTGTTTGGTCAAGCTCTTAATAATGCTTGTATTTTCTCAAAAATACCTTTCAAAAAAAGTACCTGCATAAACGACTTTTTCAGTTTCTCAAAAATAACTTCTGCTTCTACTCAATATCACTTTTTTTTTCCTCTTGTATGAGCTTGGTCAAATACTTAACTTTGAAAAAGTCACTTATAGCGAAAAAAAAGAAGCTCGGCCAAACACGATTAGTCGAATTATTTTATCTTGCTTTTTGTATACGCGAGACGCTTTACCGCAGTGCAATGCACGTTTACACTCTTTCTTTAAGATCAGTAGTCGTTGAAATCTTCATTTCATTTACTGACATGTCATGGCTTTTATCAGGTTTACCTTTTCCTTGGAGTGAGCAATTAGAATCTCGACAGAACGAGGGAGCTCTGAGTGGAAAATCTAATCCATTCTATCGGGCGAATAACAAGTGAATGCCCCTACACTAGGCAATTCCCTAGCAAGTAGGGGTGTTCAAAACCAAATCGAAATCAAAAATCGAATCGAAACCGAAGCTTAATGGCTTATTGGTATCAGGTTAACGGTTTAACAGACGGGGAACGGATTCCAATTTTTTTATTAACGGCTTATCGGTTTGGGAGCTGATTATGTAATTTTCTTATTACTAATTTACTATTAGACAAATTTTAATTGCTTGCTTCATGCATTCTTTTTGTATGGGTCAGAATCTGACCTCACGATAATTAACGAAGTTAATCCCGTCTTAAGTTAATTCATGATCGATTAGTGGTACAACCCCTTAGAATTAACGGTATCCAACCCTTATCTGATTCGATCAACAAGGCTACGGCCCGTCCGTCATCATAAAGGCGAAACCCCAACGTGGTCACGGCTACTTATTGCCAGCTCACGAAGCCCACAGCTATAAATACCAAGAGAGGGAACCTCTTCAGGGGGCTTCTTCTTCTTGACTATTCAAGAGAGAGAGAGAAAGATATAATGAGACACATATTATGGGAAAGTGGAACATCATTGTAAGGCTCTGAACCTCTTCATGGAGAGGCAAGCCAAATCAACACTATCAATAAAGGCTTTTAATGTTTCTCCTCCTAACTCTGAGTACTTATTTTCGTTTCCTTCATTTGGTCCAATGGATTATTACGTTTTGCTATGATTTTCCCTTAATTTATTTATATTGTTTACACTCATAAGGTATATGATAACTTTTGAGCAAACAATTTGGCGCCGTCTGTGGGGATTTCCTAGCAAAATCGCGTAGTTCTTCCCTGGACCAAAAAGGAAGAAACGCCAGAAAAGGAAAACAAAAGCAATCCAGCTCAAATAAGCCAAAAGTGGCATGTCGGGCAAGGGGAACTCGAAGATCTCCAATCAAGATCCAAGTCCTCCCTCTCTCTGATCTCGAATAGTGCAAAGAAGAAGAAGAAGCCCCTCCTAAAGGAAGATCTCTGTAAGGCATCTCCCGCATCCCTGATACGAGCTCCAGCCAGAAACCGGCACGGAGATATCTCGAGCCGAGAGTCGCCTCAAGACAGCCTACATACCCCGATTGGGAAGACAACGTATAAGCTGCTCAAGATCTCGAATCAAATCCGAGCTTTAGCACTCAATACCCATGCTCGAGGTCTCGAATCAAAATCGAGATTTAGCACCCAATACCCATAACGTGGGACTCAGGCTATGCGCCTTCGCCAAGAAGTTCAACTACGGTTGAACCAAGACTCAGGCTATGCGCCTTCGCCATCAAAATTGACAAAGTTCAACAACAGTTGAACTGGGACTCAGGCTATGCGCCTTCGCCATTAAATCAAGGCTATGCGCCTTCGCCAGTAAGTTCAACTACGGTTGAACCAAGACTCAGGCTATGCGCCTTCGCCATTAAATCAAGGCTATGCGCCTTCGCCAAGAAGTTCAACTACGGTTGAACCAAGACTCAGGCTGTGCGCCTTCGCCATTAAATCAAGGCAATGCGCCTTCGCCAAGAAGTTCAACTACGGTTGAACCAAGACTCAGGCTATGAGCCTTCGCCATCAAGATCGACAAAGTTCAACAACAGTTGAACTGGGACTCAGGCTATGCGACTTCGCCATCAAAACCGACTAAGTTCAACAATAGTTGAACTGGGACTCAGGCTATGCGCCTTCGCCATTGAATCAAGGCTATGCGCCTTCGCCACTAAGTTCAACAACAGTTGAACTGGGACTCAGGCCATGAGCCTTCGCCATCAAAATGGACTAAGTTCAACAACAGTTGAACTGGAACTCAGGCCATGAGCCTTCGCCATCAGAACCGACTAAGTTCAACAATAGTTGAACTGGGACTCAGGCTACGCGCCTTTGCCATCAAATCCAATGAGTTCGACCTCGCTCGAACCATAAGGCTAGATGCCTTCGTCCTCAAATCTAACTAGTTCAACCACAGTCGAACCGGGACTCGAACCAAGCGCCTTCATCGTTGAACTCAGCAAAATCCAACCTCCAACGAATCGAGGCGCAGGTTAGGCACCCTCGCCCTTTAAGTAAGTACTCCCAACTCAAACTAAGATTGGGGGCACGTAAATGGCGGCCCCGGTCAAACTACAAGGCCGCGTTTTCTATCATCACGGCCGATAGTTCGACCGCGCCCGAACCGGGACTAAGGCTAAGTGCCGCTATCGCCAAGCAACGGCTCCGACTCGCTCACCCCGAGTCGAAGAAGAAGAGTCGTCAACAATTAAAAACTAACACGCCTACCAGAGTCGAACTCGAAGGCAAATCACCCCTTCGAGCGCATGCAAAGAAAAATCTAAGGGGGAAAAAGAGGAGGTACAAAACAGATACAAGGCAAATAACGGAAAGGAGATCTCATTTATCCACGAAATTAATTGCGGGTCATCCCCGCTTACACCCGGCCAAGGCCGATCAATACAAGAAAAGAGAAAAGAAAAACAAGAAAAAATGCAACATCTTTTTACTCGGCGCCATCCGCGCTACCATCTGCACCAGCGTCAGCCTCTGGCGTCGCCGCGTCAAAACCACAGTCGGTACGGGCCTCACGAGCCTTTTGACGCGCTCCCTCAAAAGCAGCTTCGGTCACGATGCCGGCCTCCCACAAATTCTTATATACATTACGTTGGGCCTCGGCAAAGACCCAAAGTTCGCGAGCCTGGCTGGAAGAAGCGGCTTGATCCCGTAGGCGCTGATTCTCTTCTTTTAAAGCTGTGATCCGGTCCGCCATGACTTGGGCGTCCTGCTCAAAGACACCGATCCGCTCCTCGAGACTCGCTTCTCTAAAGGCCGCATCAGCCCTCTCCAACGCCCGTTGGGACTCGTGCACGCGGATAGCTTCCTTCAACGCCCCAGCCCTCGACGAGGCATCCCTCACTTGAAGCTTCAATACCGCGACTTCACCCTCTAATGCAGTCACTTTCCCGCTCCACGCCGCAGCGGCCTCCGCCGCGTTAGCCTGGCCCTGGCGCTCACACTCAACTGCAGCCCTCCTCCCCGCCTCAAGCTCCTTATCCTTCCGCTGGAGCTGCTCCTCGAGAGAACTCGCCCTGCCAAGTGCTTGCTGATCTGAAGCTCCCGCCTCGCCAGTTCCTCGACCAAGGTCCGACTACGGGGATCATCCCTCAAGCGCACGCTCATCTCTCGGCACCGATCTCGGTAGCGGCGGTATTTCCGCAAAAATATCCCCGAGCGAACGTTGGCTCGACGGATGCTCTCCACCTCTAACAAATAAGACTGCAAAGCGAAGACAACGATTAAGATAAAGCACAAACTAAGACAAAGAAGAAGCGAACCGACGTTATATTACATACCCTCAAGCCCATCACAGCCACTTCATTCATTAGTCCGACATCCGTAACGCCCCTCAACGACGCGTTCTCGGCCTCCGAGCATAGCAGCTCAAACTGCGGGACCAAGCTACTCCCTTGGAGCAATAAGTTCAGCTCCGTGGGAACCTCGACGAAGCGAGATCGCCCCTCTGCACGCACCGCTGAATTGGTGAAGCCTTCTTGGAACATACGGACGTCGTCGGGGTCCAAGTCGGATTCAGACTCATACTCATCCTCTATAGCATCCCTTCCTCCTTCAGCCACCAGCGAGGTGGAACCACCCGCCGTAGCGGCCAAAGGAGTGCTTAAGTCACCAACATTAGCAGCCGCTGAGGAACTACCTCCCGTCTCAGCGACTGGAACCACCAACTAAGTCGCCGAAGCGACGGTATCATCATGGCCTAAGCCAGCCAGGGCAACCCCCCCATTTTCTGTCCACCCTCAAGAGCAGGCGCCGCGACCGCACCCCTCTCCGCGTCCGTCGGGGGAGAGTCCAAATTAATTACCATAGGAGGAGCCGGCATGAACACGACCCTACCCATTATCAATGGCCTCTCCTCCTCCCCGTCTGATGGCGATTCCTCCCTAGGGCGCACAACCCCCGATGGCCCCTCGTCCCGAAGTGCGGCCCGTGCTGGAGAAGGAACCGCTGAAGATTCAACTGATGCCGCCCTCGGTATTAAGCGCGACACCGGCGCTGCAGTAAGTCGAGCGATTCCACCCTGCCGACGGAAGGCCAACTGAGGGGCCCTGACGCGGCGTGCCCTCCCTGGTCACAGAAAAACAAAGTTGATGAATAGAGTTGAAACAAAGCGGAACAGATGAAGAAATCAATTTTTTACCTGCCACAGGTCTACGGCCATGCCTCTCCCAGAAAGACGCCCATGTGCGTATCCCCACCGTATGGGGGAGCACGGCCTCAACCCACTCACGAATCCCATCCAACGGAGCCAGCGGCGACTTTTCGGCTACAAAATTGATACGAGTTAACGTTTATGAGCACAAGACATAAGGAGGGGCAAAAAAAAGGGAATTCAATGATTAAGGAACTTACGTGCATAATTCCAAGCCTCTGGGAACCCAGTAGAGCACGCCACTAAATGTTCAGTCCTAATGTAGAAGAAGTGCTCGAAAGGGCGAGGGTCGACCTCATCATCCAGCTTCACAGTCAGGCCCCTCGTCCTGCGAGGGCACGCTCGAATCATGGTACCACGAACTCTCTGGGGAGCGTAGAGGCTAAGCACATGCTGCAGCGTGACCTCCCTACCGGCCAGTTCTGCATATTTGATAAGCATTGCTAATAATTTGTAAAGAGAAGGAGCAAGCTGACCCGGGCATACCCCGTAGTAACGACAGAAATCAACCACTAGCATTGGAAGCGGGAGCTTAAACCCCAACTTGAAGGGATAGGCGTAAAAGATGCAGTACCCCCTACGGTCGGTGTGGACCCTCTCCTCGCTTCTAGCGAGAACGACGTCAGCATAGCTGGGGATGACCCCATGTCCCCGTAGTTGGGACATCCCAATCTCCCCCATTAATGGGGCTTCATCCACCTGATCCTCCCCACCATCGGCGGTGAAATCAGTCATCGGACCTCCGGGCAGAGATACTATCTCGTCATCCGATGGAGCTTCATCGGTCTCCACCAGTTCTGCACCGCCCATTGCCGGAGATAGCTCTTTAGTCACCGGAGAGTTAACCGGAAGATCCGTTGGAAGAATGTTTTGGGAAGAACTGCCTGCCATTGTTGATTCGATAACGAGAAAGAAACAAAGTTTGAGGGACAAAGACGGAAGTTATGTCAATCGAAGAACAAAGATGAAGGTGAATTAGCAGGAAGAGAAACTTCTTCAGAATCTCTCTCAGATAAACAATGAGAATATAAAAAATGAATGCCTCAGCCTTTATTTATAGGCAACACAAGTGGATTTCATGAACCCCAATGGCCACCATTAACTACATAACCAACCGCACACCGGTTCGATTCTACAGAAACGCGCGTCATTATGACAGGCTCCATGAAGCAGCTTTTCAGTCACCAACCGGCGTCTCGCCCTCGAAATGGTTGTAACGACCTGCGAACGCTGAGGAGATGTTCAGTGCGCCCTCAAAATTTTGGACGTCGCCAAACACGTATCAAGCGTGCCCTTACTCCCCTCGGCCGCACAACACATGACCCGTCTACCATGGTCGACGGGTATGTTCCCAGAACAAACGTAAGGGTCAGAGCACGACAGAGCTCGACCTCACTCGAATTAAGTTAAAAGGGTCAAGTGCCTTCGTCAAGGAGGAGAGTCTAACCTCGATCGAACGACGACTTGATAACACAATAGCAAAACACTGACACTCTACAAGGCTAAGGGCCATCACCAAAGAGAATTCGGCCTCGACCGAAGCGACAGTCGACCTCCCTATCCGAGTTTCTCAAACTACAGTCGATGAAATCCACTCATCGAGCTCGGCCAAGGCACGATCTCAATAAGCGGAAGGACTAACTGTATGGGTCAGAATCCGACCTCACGATAATTAACGAAGTTAATCCCGTCTTAAGCTAATTCATGATTGATTAGTGGTACAACCCCTCAGAATTAACAGTATCCAACCCTTATCTGATTCGATCAACAAGGCTACGGCCCGTCCGTCATCATAAAAGCGAAACCCCAACGTGGTCACGGCCACTTATTGCCAGCTCACGAAGCCCACAACTATAAATACCAAGAGAGGGAACCTCTTCAGGGGGCTTCTTCTTCTTGACTATTCAAGAGAGAGAGAAAGATATAACGAGACACATATTATGGGAAAGTGGAACATCATTGTAAGGCTCTGAACCTCTTCATGGAGAGGTAGGCCAAATCAACACTATCAATAAAGGCTTTTAATGTTTCTCCTCCTAACTCTGAGTACTTATTTTCGTTTCCTTCATTTGGTCCAATGGATTATTACGATTTGCTATGATTTTCCCGTGATTTATTTATATTGTTTACACTCATAAGGTATATGATAACTTTTGAGCAAACACTTTTCAATCCTATCAAACCAAAAATAATTTACTTGATTGCTTCACGTATTCTTACCACCTCCAGTAGGTGCAGTGGAAGTACCAAAACTTAACAAATAAGTAGGGGTGGGCATATATCGGGTAAAACCGATAACCCGAACCATTAATTATTTATTGGGTTATTGGGTTAACGGTTCGGTAACGGGTTAAATTTTTTTTTTATTGGGTTATCGGTTCGGGCTCGGTTTGCAATTCTGTTATTGGGTAAAAACGATAACCCAATAAGAATTAACTAATTTACTAGTTTACCCTTAAGTATATACATACTATACTAGGGTTTCATAATTGGTTTTTCCTATTCTTTCTCAATTCTCAGTAAGTCAGTTTCTCTTTCTCAGTTTCTCAATTTTTCTGCCGCACCTCTACGGCCCGATCTCACCAGTTCTCCGCCTCACCACGGCTCACGCCCTCATCAGTTCTCCGCCTCACGACTCACGCCCTCACCAGTCACCAGTCATCTCATCAAGACTCAAGCCGGTGTCACTCGTCAGTCGCATCACGCCCTCACCAGTCAGCCCGTCAAGACTCAGGCCGGCGTGTAAGGTTTTAGTTGCTTCATCTTCATCTTTTTCTTAGTTTGCTTGAAAGCATTCTGGCTCTGGATTCTTTTTTGGGGGGTTGTGTTGTGTGTGTGCGCGCTGCTATTGTTTGAGATCTTGTTCTAATCGTTTGTCTAGTCTTTAAACGTTTTTGGAGATTCTGTTTTATGAGAAATGAAATGGGCTTTGACAAGAATGTATAAATTTGGTGTTGTTGCATTATCCACTTATAATTTTAACAAGTGTTTCTCTTTTTGGAATATTAAGAATCCTAAGCAGTAAACTTCTGTTTAACTTAAGGATACAAGACCACGTTTTATTAACAATACAATCATATTCCATTCCATCTTTGTAATCCTATATTTATGCATCAGAAAGTTGTCAAAGACAACGAAAATCTGATCTATTTTTTCACTTCTGGCTCAAGATAATTGAGAACTCGACAGTTTTATATATTGCGAAATCATTTTAGTTGTTTTATCTTATTGGGTAAACCGATAACCGAACCGATAATGATCGATAACCGATTAACCGATAACCAATAACCAATATCTTGTAGGTTTGGTTATCGGGTTATGATATTTGTAAACCGATAACCGATAGGCAAAACCGATAATATTCAAAACCGAACCGAACCGGACCGAACCGACCGATGCCCACCCCTACAAACAAGAGATAGTTTAACGAGTAGAATCTGCTATTAAATTGGGTTTAACACATCTGCAGGTTTGCTTGCATGTAAAAAAAAAAGTCAGTTCGCACATATTTCGGCAGGTGTTCTTGGTCTGTTTTGAAATTAGAGCTACATCGAATGAAAATTGGAGCAGTTATAGAACAAGAGCAAGAAATCCCATTCTTTGACCAACATCAGCATACATTTGAAGCACGTCGAAGCAAATTTTGGACCCTCGTTAAATTTGGTAAATTGGTCATGTGCAATATAGATTGAATTAGGCCGATAAACCGCCCGATAACCTCCCGATAAGAGCTAAACCGATACCAATCCGCCCGATATCTTATCGAGTGGCTAGCTGATTAATACATCTAAAAGCCAAATAACCGATAACCCAAATCGTTAAGAGTAAATAACTGCACAATCTGCCCGATAAGCAGCCCTACTAGCTAGTACACACGCTACGGTAGCAAATGAGCGGTTCATGTCAAATATGGGTGGGCTAAAAATAATAATGTAAAAATGGATAAAATAAAATATTCGGCTCACTCATATTTAATATAGATAGAAAAATGGATAATATATGAATAATATGAATATTCATATAATCCATGACTTCTTGAATGTGATCGCTTTTGAGAGAATTTTCGGTCTTCTAAATTTGAGGAACTCCCTGTTTGAATCTTTGAAATTATAAAAATTGAACACATTAGATATCCAATTAAATATCCATTTTTAAGTGGACAATATAAATCTTATCCGTATTCGACCAACTTCTGAAAAATACATTTCAACCCATATTTTAATGGATAATATGGATAGATAACTATTTTTAAGGGAAATTACCAGCTATGTCCATTTACAAGTAGCTCATTGCAAAAATTGGCCAATTGATAAAATATTACTAATATTAGCCAATTTAGCCAATTAGCTATTTGTAGCAAAAAAATATCAAATTTTGCTTTGTTTTGAGTGGGTGTTATTAGAATAGATTGGGCACAACTTAAGGAGCTTGAATCTCAGTTTTGGGATGATTTGGTGAAGTTTTGAGGTGTTTTGAATTGAAAATTCGAAGTAAAAGCTGAACATGAAAAAAATGAGATGTGTATCACACTATGTATCATTTGTGTATCACACATGTATCATATTTGTATCAATTATGTATCACATGTATATCCATGTATATCTGTGTGTGAGATACATGCGTGATACATGTTTGATACATGTGTCGCACAAGACTTTTTTGAACTCGATTTAATTACGAATTTTGATACAAAACCAGTCCAAATCACCTCCAATCTTCCTCAAATTTTGTATATTGGCTTATCTATATATTTTCAGTGAATTTCAACTATACCCAAAGTTCATTTTTTGTTTAGATTTTTGGAATATTGTATAGATTTTTGTATTTCATCACCTTATTTGCTACCCCGTCCATGAAATTTCCTTTCCGTCTTATATCTAATGTTGCTAATCACGCTTAAAAATATGGAAGGTGATTTTTGCATGTGATTCTTTGAGAGAAAAAACCCTATTATTTGGTTTTTCAATTTTTGTTGGCTAATTTTGGTAACTCTATGACTAATGACTAGAGGTTGGTAAGTTAGAAATTTATTTGGGACATTTGTGTAAGTTTCCCTATTTTTAATCCATTTTGACACCACTCACACACACAAACACTAGAGTTGCACGTAAGATGCACATCGAATAGACGAATACTACCATGGACAGAAACAGGGAAAAATTGAGATTAACTTTTCTATTTCTTTTTTCCAAATTTCCCTTTTTTTTTGGTGTGTGTGCGTGTGTGTGTGTGTGTGCGGGGGGGGGGGGGGGGGTTGAACATTGTAATATGACGAATCACATGCATACATCGAGGTTTAATTATCAGCAAATAATGAAGTATACGGTAGGAGCAACACAGGAAAGAGAACTATCCTGAAGCACCGGAAAGTTGGGGGAATGAGTATGTAAATTGGGAGTTAGAACCAATCTCACCGTCTGTAGTGTTTATAGAGATTAAGCACCTCGTTTGCAGTCAATGAAAACGAAACCCATTACTGTCTCAGCAAATTTCAACTTTTGGAACACTAAAACGCATACTTCAGTCTATAGTGTTTATAGAAATTAAGCACCTCGTTTGCAGTCAATGAAAACGAAACCAATTGTTGTCTCAGCAAATTTAAACTTTTGGAACACTAAAACGCATACTTCAGCTTCTTCCCATTTTTGTTTTCTAATTTAGATCATAATTGCATGCAGAAATGGGGAAAGGGTGCTAGCCTGCCAGGGGGTTTGGGTAGAGGAGCTATATGCCCGTCAAACTTAAAACACACCTTTAGTTCCCCCGTCAAATCAGGGGACATAATTCAAAGAGTATAACCACCTACAACAAATATCTGTCCGTTTGCTTTCCCCTTTTGCTGCCCAAAGGCATGTCACCTGAGCAAGCCAGTAATAGAAACAACTTCTGTGTCCCCACAAACCTAAAGCATGTTCGACAAAGCTGAAACTTATGTCAGCCCCTTTAACTTAAATGGTACAGGAAATTTGAACTATAACATCCTTTGCACTCCCAAAGGAAACCAAAGAGAGTAACAAGGAGACACGTCTCTCACTACGGGAGCCCCATGCTTTCCTCGGGAAGGCCATGCAGTCCAGACAAAAATCCACTAGTATGGCCTGTAGCGGGTGGGGCGTCTGAACCTTGGAATCCTTCTGCAAATGAGAAAATTACAGAACACTTTTCAATTTAAATCAATTACCAGAAGTTTGATGTAATCATCAACAAGCAGCAGTTGGATCATGAGAAGGCAAAACATGACCATGGCACAAAAACAAAAGGAAGTAAAAACCACAAAACTATTTACCTATTGTAGCTTTACATAGTGAAGAGCCAAGGAGGTAACGAGAACATGCTAATTTGAAGATTTACTCTTCCAGAATGTTTTTTTTTTTGTGACTTACACATCAAAGGCTACTCGTGTGAGGCTCCTTTTAAAATTTAACACATGAAATGCTGGATCCCACTTGCAAAAAATCTATCAGTTATGCTTTGGAAAAACAGAAATATTCTTCCATCCTTCTGCCCTTCTCCGGTTCAAATTAAACCCACTATACCAATCTAGATATTTTCCTTCATCCTCGTCCAAAAAAGACTTCAAAAGAGCAAAGATCCTAAGGTCCTATCACTGTTACTACCGTTGATCCGTTGACCCCTTCATTTTTACCAAAAAGCCTTCCCATAAGCATCTTTTCCGCTCATCTTCAATATTCAAAATCCTTGTGGTGGGTGGCCCAAATTTTTGCTGCAGTACTGAGCTTCTACAGCAAAGTGGGAGCGTGAATCATTTGTGGGTCACATAAGAAGTTAGAATACAGAAAAGGAGGTGAAGAGATAGGAACCCAAAGAGACAAAAAAAAATTAAAGGCTAGATCAGTAAGAGGATGAGAAGTTCAAAATTTGAAGGTTGATTTTTTATTTGAGTGTGCAATGAAAGGCCTTCTTCTGATAAGTTGGAGCCGTTATGCTTCCTCCCCAAAATTTTTAATACTAAAGGGGCGAGATTACAATTTGGTTGGACTGAGATAAAATATTGGAACTAACAAAGTCGGACCAAGCATTCACTTGTCAAGTTTTACATGAGCCTCACACAAGTAAATTGGCCGGTGACTCAGAAAGTAAAACTTCTCTTACTCTTCATTAAAATCTCGGGAAGTTCCAGCTCTCTGTCCAGGAAGGCATAAAGCATCCAACCAATTTCAGTTCTCTTTGATATTAAAAAGATTAGGACCAGCCTATCAGGAATACTAATAGGATAAATAGAAAATAGGATTCAATTGAACAAATCGATAACCGAATCAATATAAGTTTACATGTGTTTATACATAGCGCAAAACTATAGGTCATATTTAGTCAAATTACCAACAGACCAAATTAACCCTTAAAAAGAACACTAAACACAAAATAACCATTTCAGATCAACAAAATTACGATGACACATGCTCTGGCTTTACACGAAACACAACATCCTACTTCGTTTTAAGGCATTAAAACGATAAAAATGCAGCCAACCAAGTACAACTCATGATTCCATTTTATTTCGAGACAGGGAACTCTGGACTACTGCTCAGGAAGGCAGGGGTGAAGGAAAACAACAGTTTAATACAGACAAACGTGTGTCAAGTAGATTATGTGGATGTGCACACCTCATAAGGCATTCGGAAAAGGTCATATCCAAGTTGGGGGACTTGCCTACACTGAAGTGCAGCTGAAGCAAGATGAAGCGCCTTCCTGAGCTTTTCTAAGCTTCAGGGCTTAAGCGCGCCTTAAATGAGCCTTTGACAACACTGTTGGCCAGTCAAGAAATCCCATGTCCAAGAGATGAAAGTGGCAGAATGAGAATGCTAAGATGGATGTGTGGACATACTAGGAGATACGATTAGAAATGAAGATATTCAGGGCAAAGTGGGAGTGGCCTCCATGGAGAACAAGATGCAGGAATTGAGGTTAAGATGGTTCGGGCATGTGAAGAGGAGGGACACAACTGCCCCAGTAAGGAGATGTGAGAGAGACCTTTGTGGGTATGAGAAGTAGAGGTAGGCCAAAGAAGTGTTGAGTGGAAGTGATTAGGCAGGACATGACGCAGTTTCAGACTACAAAGGACATGACCCTTGATAGGAGGGTGTGGAGGTCGAGGATTAGGGTAGATGGTTAATAGGTAGTTGAGCGTGTTTCTTTTCCATACCGGTAGTATTAGTATTGCTCTTGTATTTCCTTATGCTTAGTTTTCTTTTACTTTGTTTCTGTTTCTTATTCTTATCCCTATTCTTGCTTCTTTCGCTTCGGTTAATCTATTATCGTGTTGTTGTTACTGCTTGCTGTTATTGCCTCTTTTTCATCTTTCCTTGAGCCGAGGGTCTACTGAAAACAGCTTCTCTACCCTCACAAGGTAGGGATAAGATCTGCGTACACTCTACTCTCCCTAGACCCCACTTGTGGCATTACATTGGGTTTGTTGATGTTGTTATTGTATTGACTGGGCGAGATAAATAACAGATGAAGTTGCAACTGACAGGATTACTGGAATTTAAACGAAATTTCAAGAGAAGAAGGAGATAAGCAGAGCATTATCTCCCAATGTTTGCTGGAGTGACAAGGGCTGAGACAGCAATATATGGTCAGGATGGAAACTGCTCTGAGCTCTGTCCCCAGCATCTCTTTGCTCCTGATTCTAGATATTAGACAAAGATGTCTTGACCCAAAAAAGTGGTCGAGCAAAGATCCACTTTGTCTGGGCAAGTATTAATATGACGCCTTTTCTTTTTGGGTTGGAGGAGAGAATGGGAAGTTGTACTTGAAAGAAAGATCAAGATCATAAAATGTGCAACCCATTTGTTAAGATACTTCTAGCTTCTTCCCCAAATACAAAACCACCAACTGTGCCCGTCATGTAAGCCACTTGCATATTCTTACTGTTTTTTTTCCTTGACCTTTTTACATGATTTCGTAGCTCATCTAGCATCTATGGTGGCAAGATATACCATGAACTGCTCATATCTTGATATGCCTCTTTTAGGCCTCCTCTAGATATACCATGAACTGCTCATATCTTGATATGCCTCTTTTAGGCCTCCTCTATCCCCTAAGACAAAACAAAAAGAAAAGAACAGGAAAAAAGAAATTGCCCCATATAACAGTAAAACAGTAGCACTCTTGCACTGGCAAAACTGTCTAAAACAGCAAATAGCCATGTAAATAAAAGTTCAAGCTACGTAACTCAAAACCTCGCTTCTGGGGAAAACGAAAAGTAGGAAGAAAACCCGAGGGTAAGGGAGTTCTCTCAAGCATGATAGTAGAACATAGAAGCGGCTTCAAGTACTAGATGGTAGAACATAGAAGCAGCATCAATAGTTCCATTTGAATGTAAAAGATATCTTTTTTATTTGGGCGCAACAAAATAAATGTGCTACGAGGGATAGCAACATCATTAATTACCCAAAAGGTGGAAATACTGGAGCACCAGGCATGAATGGACGCCGAGGGCGAGATCCTGCATAAGGGTTGAATCGCCTTCCTCGAAATTGCTTCAAACCAGGAACATTTGTCCGCTTAGCAGATACCTACATGACAAAGAATACAGTGGTAGAACATCTAGAAAGTGAAACAGCGAACAAAAAGATTAAGGATTGTTATGGACCTTCAACTGCCGCCCATGAAGCTCTGATTCGTTTAACAGAAGTGCGTTTTGAACAGCCTCAACTTCAACAAATTCGACATAAGCATAGCCTTTCGGCTGGCCAAACTTGTCAGTCAGGATAGTTACCCTGTTCACAGTACCACAAGATTGAAAATGTTGCTGCACTTCCTCAGGTGTGCAAGCGTAATCTACCTGAAGTTGAAATGAAAAAGACGATTCAAATGATAATTCTGCTATAATTTTCACAAGAGACAGGTAAGAGGGGGTTGAGGGGGCGGGGACTTGCCTCCCTTCAGATATCCGGTCTCAAAAGCTTGAGCAATATAGGGAGTATAATGAATATAGCATTACGACTACATCCAAAGACCAACCATGAGGGGCTTCTTAGATGTCTTTAACTAACATGATTAGTGGTACTTTTGTAAGATGTGCAGAGAGCAATATCTTGTTCTTTTGCTTGTTAATGACTTAATGTATGGTTAGCTCTGGTCAATACAGCAAATCAAAATAAGATGCAGCAACTAATCTAGAAAGTGAAACATCAGAACAAGCAACCCAAGGTGTTGACTTATCTTGCCAACACTAGGAATCCAAATGTTGCTTGTAGTAATAGAAAATCTACAGGTTCATCATACAAAGAAAAATCCTTCAAATCACTGATATTTTCCTGGTCTCTCTGAAGAAAATGTCAAATGTATAAACCATGTATGCAATTTCTCAAAGCTTTTGCCAACCTAGATTATAAAAGAAGAGTCATGTTATTCTGCACAAACTTATCCCAAGTATTCATTCTTCTGCACACAACAAATTGAAAGCTCAGGCTACAAAAGCAAAACAGAAAACAAAAGGTAAAAGAACAAATAGAAGAGCAACAACCCAATTTTCATTGTGTGCAACATGAAAAAAAAATATGGAAGTGGAGCAATTAGACAACTGAGACAAAAAATAAGTTTGTTCTAGAAAGCTGAATGATAGAGTTATTGCTTTGTAGGTGAGTTCCTGTTAAAGTTGCATGTTAGCCACACTGTTAAAGAACAACTAATAATGCAACATAGAAGGGAAAAAAGCTATAGGCAACAAAAGAGCAATGAAGTAATCTGCAGTTTCTGTCATTGGCTAAAAATCGAAAGCAAGTCATCAGATAAGGTTGAATTATAAATGAAGTCCTGCCATTGATTAACAAAATATAAGCCTTGCAAGAAGCAGGATGAAGCTATTAGGCGAAATCCGTCAGACAGGAAAAAAAAATTTACATGTTGACCAAGGTAAAGGATATAAATCTCACATTACCGACATATATGGATCGCGCATCCACCTCCTCCTTTTCAGCCTGACTAGCAGAAGCAGTTGGATCTGCACACATGCACAGAAGGACAATTGATGAACAACAAATACCCCGTAAGTTTGACGATTTGTATCTCATTACATCAAATCTAACATTTAGATACATTTTGAACAGAGAAATAACAGAAGATTGATAGGATTTCTCTTGTTTTCTGAGAGGGTAGGGGTTGTATTAAAGGAAAAATTATATACACACACACTCTCTCTCTCTCTCTCCCTCTCTCTCTTCAAAACCGAAAGTCCAAAACCTAGGATAACCTAAACAAGTTCACTGCTCTTCTATGAGGCAGAGAGTCTAGAGACCTTCAGAAGCACCCTAAACTTCCACTCAAGTTTTTAAAGCGAAAAGACAAATGCAACAAGGCTTATGGGGCTTCAAGCAAATGGAAAGAAGCAACACTCACACTTGTTTGAAGTGAAGCGCCCAATTATTGAAACAGAAAAATTATGCAACATATATGAATGAAGTACTAATTCTATCACCCAAGTGTACAATAATGACAATATTAATCCAAAAATTCAAATCAAACATCATTAACATGTAATTTCAACAGGGGCATACAAAAATAACTTCAACTTTATCGATTTTCAATTTGCAAATGATCAACCATAAGAAAAAGAAATAATTGCTCTCTTTCATATTTACTAATATTGTCTTCTTTTGTCTTTTTGTCTTCTTGAGCCGAGGGTCTTTCGGAAACAGCCTCTCTACTCTTTCGGGGTAGGGGTAAGGTCTGCGTACACACTACCCTCCCCAGACCCCACTAGTGGGATTTCACTAGGTTGTTGTTGTTGTTGTTGTCTTTCGTATTTAATTACTCGAATAAATGTACTAAGGGAGTAAATGAGGAGGAAATAAGAAGTTGGGAAGAAAAAGACTCACACCAGTAAGAGAAGACAAAAGATGCATCATTTAAAAAGGAAAAAGAAGAAGAAAGATGTAAATCAAAAGAAGTAGAGAAACAGAAATAGCAGATTTTTCTATTAAATCCATCACAGCAGTAGAACATGTGCAAAACCTCAAGAAGAAGAAAATGATGAAAATGTTAAAAGCGTACTGACATGCTTTTCTTTTTATAGTCAGATTCAAAGAATCAACTACTTCTAGCCGGGATCACTTTTAGATTTTTTTTTAAATCCATCACAGCAGTAGACTATGTGCAAAACCTCAAGAAGAAGAAAATGATGAAAATATTAAAAGCGTAGTGACATGCTTTTTCTTTTTATAGTCAGATTCAAAGAATCGACTACTTCTAGGCGGGATCATTTTGCGCCTCTCTAATTAAAGCACAGTGCTTCAGACATGAGGCGACAAATGTGCTTCCCATTGCACTTAAAGCAACAAAATAATGACTTCAGCTCGCACTTTCTCATATAATCACCATGAAACGAGCTACGAAATAATAAAATTACTCACATTTAAAGCATCCCCATTTCCCCATTTTCCTAATTTTAATGAATAGCTAATGCAAGCCAAATGTGTGCTTATTATCTCCTAAGTTTGATCTAATTAATTTCTTTCCCTTTGCATATATCAAATACTCTATATACCTAATCGGTGCAGCCCAATTTCCCATTTACAATAGACCAGAATCGCACTGTATCTCCAAGAAATCGACGCAATTTAACTAAATTCATGGGCCAAATGATAGTTATTTTTCTTTGCAAGTCAAATGACAAGCTAGTCTGTCCAACAAGAAATTAGCACCTAAAAAATTTCCATACGAGGATGGGCTAGATATACTGAATCATGCTGATTACAGGAAGGATATAGCTAATAGACACAAAAGGGCAAAAAGACCACACAAAAAAAAAAATGAAGCCGGACCAAATGACAAGCTAGTGACAAGAAATTAGCACATAAAAGAATTTCTGAAAGAGGATGCGTTAGATCTAGAAAATGCCAATTACAGGATGGATATAGATAACAGACACAAAAAAGGGAGAAAGGCAAAAAGAAACCAATGCCAATGACAGCAATAAATCAAAGAAAGAAGAACAAACAATCAACCATTTTCACCTTGAAGTGGATTATCTTTTTCTAGATAAATCAGAAATTAAAGGATCCGAGTGCAAAAAAGGAAAAAGAAGAAAAAGAAATGATAGCCCACTCTTAGGCGCTGGAATCGACCACAAAGATCGTTTTGGTTCAAAACAGCGAACTTCTCCAGTCATCTTGCTGCAAGTTATCTTGTCTTCTAGGTGATTGGAAAGAACAAATGAAGGAAGCCAACCTAGACACCAAGGTTTAGCTGTCTAACAAGAACAGCCAACTAAAATAGGGTGACAGAAATGAAGATGTAACGGAAAAATCTTTAAGAAGAAATCAGATTATCCCGGGGGGAATAAGTGGTCAAAGCCATTTAATAATAAAAAGGACACGGGTTTATTTGGCATGAAGGTACTTAAAGTTAAAGTCTATTAATAACATACAAGAAAATTGAAATAAATACTATTTGTGCATGTAGATAACTTTGTCATATAACTAAAACTGTACCTGAAGATAACTATTGGGATTTATGTAACACGATTCGTTCCCCAATATATTACACTAGTTCATTAGTTGAGCCAAGCTCCTCATAACATAACCAATACCGGAGGAATAGAATCATTATTCCAAATTACATTTTTTCCACAATGCAAGAATAACTTGTCCCATCGCTGAAATGCAGGAGGAAATCTCAAAACTAGTTATTGTAAAAATTCCACAGCTATTCTTTTTCCTTTCCGAGGAAGGTAACAGGAAAAAATCCAGAGCTATTACTGCGCTAACTATGTCTCCCTGGTTTGGTATCATGAGGTCTGTTCCCAAACAATAAATATTTCAATATTATTACATGTTTGGCAAAAATATTCATGTACCAGTAATATATTAAGATAATCCCAAGTTTGAGAAGAAAAGAGCGTATCAAAATCATTCTGAAGTCAAACTCTGAAGTTTTAGATCCATTGGACAACCGGTTGTGCAGTAAGAAGCAACTAAAACAAACTTCGGTACAAGAAAGATTTGTAAACCCAATAATAGATACAGCCCGTCAAAACTCAGACTCCTGGAAATCATGTAGAAGAATGTCTAGAAAGACTCTAAACTATGCAACAAAAAGAGAGTCTAAGTTGAAGCTACATGGAATTTGTTCCCAATTAAGAAAGAAGATCAATCATTAATGAGGCAAGTCAATCTTTTCATTTGTTTCCATAAGCAGTTCAAGAGCAACTTTGGGAAAATGATCGAACAGAGGGAAATAAGCTTAGTACATCTTAAACATTGATCAGGAAGATACTTAAGTTAGAACTTAAGTTCCAACCATGTAGAACTTTCTTATGAAGATCCAAGCATATATCACTTGCACTAATGAGAGACCAAGACAAGGCAACCCAAAATGATCCTTCTTCCAGTATTCAGCCAACTGTTAAATCTTTGAAGATGAACAGAATCATGACATTTGGGGTAAGAGAAGCCGCTGTGATACCTAGTCCGTGTTTTCTTTTCCATGTTTTGAGTAATAATATTTCTTTTCTTCTTTTTTTTTTTTTGGTGCTGGCCACATCCTTACCATTACAGAGCTTTCTCCAGATGGAGTCAATGATTTGCCTCTCTTAAATAGTTAATCAAAAGCTGGGAAAGCCTTGAGGTTTGGGATAAAAAGGACTTCGATGCCATAATGAGCTTCAAAATTGTGGCAATCACATTATCAGGACCAAAAAGCTTTTGTCCTTGATTAATGGGTCTTCAACAATTAGTAATAAGAACTCTATTACATTCTGAAAATACAATAAGAAAACAAAAATATGACCAGTTACTCTAATCTTAAGCTTTAAGAGTAGAAAAACGAACAACACAAGGAAGTACAAGACTGGGAAGTGGCAGCACATAAATCAAATCCCCTCATTCTAGGATTTTGTCCACTCAGCAACCATCTAGTCCCACCTTTAAGTGAAGAAAGGAAAAAAACCCTCACAACCACTACTTTAGCTTGTTGCTGCATCTGAATACCATGTAATTATCTTTTTCCTACAACAAGCACTACCTTCGTAATATTCATCTTCCTCCTCGAGAGGACATCCCAACAACTCTTGAGGAAATAATGACATACATTAGACAGAGGTAAAAGGTATTAAAGGTTTAGTTGGATTCTTATTTAAATTTGTTTCTTTTTTTTCTCTTAGTTTTTGGTTAAATCGGATTCTTATCTAAGTATAATCGATATTTTAAAGTGAGTGGATTGATTCATGTCCTAAGGCCCATTAACAAAATTGAAGCAATAACCATTGCTTGACTAAACAAAGCAAGAACTAACTTTAGCGAATCCATAAAGTTAATTGCAACCAAGAGTTGCCTACCCACAATTGCAGCAGAGAGATACAATCCCAATCCTTTTGTAGCATTACTTTGTTTTCATTTGCTAATAACTGGCTCGCATACTCAAACAATCTTCTCCAACAAAAATGGAATGTGTAATAATTCAGCAACTAACAACTCTTTAAAACCTAAACCAAATGAATTGAGACGTCAAAACTTTGTTTGAAGAAGATTGAGAGGTCAAAAACTACCATACAATTTTGACAAGTTTTTGAGCCTTTGAATTAATATATTTTTTTTTATTTGCACCGGGTGTCCGAGTCTCTAAGAGCCCCGACTAATCCCGGGGGTGCACAGGCCCTCGGCAAGGAGTTTCCCGCAAGTGCACCACGGTTAATTCAGGTTTTACCCACTCCGATGGCCCTCAGAAATTGTTTGCACCCAGTGGGTTTCGAACTTGAGACCTTGAAAGGGAGCAAACCCCAAGGCTCAAGTCTATTGCCACCAGGCCAACCCCTGAGGGTTGCCTTTGAATTAATATATAAAACCTTCCAAGTGTAGTGTGTCCACGAATAAACTACACTAATTGCAACCAAAAGTTCCCTACCTACAATTGCAGCAGAGAGATACAATCCAATCATTTAGTAGCACTAGTTTGTTTTCATTTACCATAACTGGCTTGCATACTCAAACAATCTTCTCCAACAATGGAAAGTGTAATAACTCTGCAAATAACAACTTTTTAAAACCTAAACCAAATGAATTGAGACGTCAAAAACTTCGTTTGAAGAAGATTGAGAGGTCAAAAACTACAATACAATTTTGACAAGTTTTTGAGCCTTTCAATTAATATATAAAACCTTTCAAGTGTAGTGTATCCACGAATAAACTACATAAATCATGAAACTTAATTTTCTTTCTTACAGCAACCTAGCTTAAGCACAACATATGTAAGGAGACAGTGCTTGATTAAAATTAACGAAGTTGTCTAACCATCAGAAAAGAAAATCAGACTGTATTAACTGATACTTGTCAAAAGTCAAGCTAGGGTTTCTTACCGCCAAATCTTGAAGTCTGAATTTTGTGGCTTTATTTGATAATATTTCTTAGAGCTTTCTGAACTGCTTAATCAATCAGATAAGTTTTGTACTTTTTTTCAAGCATATTGACGGTTGAATATTTGAAACCATATAAAATTCATCACTAGCATCTGAAGGAGGTCATAAGCAGCTGGAGAAGTCAAATGACTAGGAAACAACTAATGACATTGTGAACACTGTTCCATTATGCATAATGTGGACAATTTGGAAGGAAAGCAACTCAGGATGTTTTGAAGGGAAGGCAATTGCAACTCATTGTGTAAAATATAGATGCTTAAAATTGTTGGCATTTTGGTGTAACTTAAAAAATGTAAATCATCTTGATACTCTTTTGGACTTTATAGACTGCTTATAGTAGGAAGGAAAAGGTTGATCGCAGTGTACTTGTACAGTTTCCAGCACGCACTTGGTGCTATTCCGTGAATAAATACTTACCTTTCATCCAAAGAAATCATATATTATTATTAAGTTCTCCTGAACAGAATTCAGATTACGAAATTAAACCATCTAAAGCTAATATACTAATAAGTATAACTCAAACTTGTTATGTTTATCCTTCATAAGTGATGAATACAAAGTATTCTTCCAAGCTTGAATTTACTTCAGCTCATTTATATTTTTAATGACTGATAATTAGCCTGATAAAAACCGATATTCAATTGATGAAATGCTTACATTGCACTAGAAGCACAAACTGTTAGTGATAAAGCAAATTGATTTTGCATCTCATTTATCTGATAAGGTAGAAAATTTAAATTTCATCTCATAAACTGGCATCTTCTACTAGGCAAGTGTTAACCCATTACTATAACTTGCCCTCTCCCCCTTCCCTAAAAAAAGGGCACATGAAAGAGAGTCAACCCCATGATCTTCTCTGATTCAGGTTGCTAGTATCAAGATTATTAAATTAATAAGAAACAAAGGAAAACGAAGTTCAAAAATTTATGAGCATATTCATTTTATTCATTATAATGCATACTCAGACAATACTTATGATTCTACTGTGACTTGGTTCAACTGAACTATGTTTTGGGTAACTGTGAACTGATACCAATTAGTACCTTAATAACATATTTCAGAGGGACTACAGTCAAAGGCAGCAGCCTACCAAAAATGATGTACCCAAAGTCAAAATAACTATGAACAGAGCATAAGGTGAAAACCACGGATGGAGCTTTCATCCCAAACTTTGAAACTTACATCTCAACGATAGACCAGTGCACTTGGCTCAAATTTTCTTCTATCTTTCGCTTTTTTTAGAAGATGCTTTCTTTCACGTTTTCTTTCATCTTTGAGCCTACTGCCACAAGGTAGGGGTAATGTCTGCGTACACACTATCCTCCCTAGGCTCCACTTGTGGAATACACTGGGTATGTTGTTGCTATTGTACCGTTTCCCCTTTCCAAGATCTGTTATGAGTGCCAACTTAAAGGAAATTTTTTATTCTGAATTTGAGAAGATTTTTTGGGTCAGAAATCAAGATGATTTTTTCTATCAAACCTAACAATACGTCCAAACAGTCAGCAACTGTGAGAATGGAAACTAACTTGCCTAGTATAAAACTCTTGCAAGTAACGTAAGGAAACAGTAATGATGAATAATCCAATAAATTTCGCCAGTATGCTCAGCTTAGTCAACTAGAGCAAAAAAAAAAAAAAAAGCAATGCAAAGTTAGACTGTACGAGCATCAGCAATACATGCTATGCTAAAACCACATACATAGTCCACTGCAAATACTCCTAACAACCTTCAAGCTTCTACCTCTTGCAAACGGAATTTTTCATTAGAAGGATATTTTTTCATGAGAAAATTCACTCTTTCTCCATCACCGCCATAAGACCTTAAAGAGTATAAGCCACTATATTGTTTTCCTTTCTTTTTTATTTTATTTCATAACAAGAGTATAAGCCACTACTTACAGGGACAAAAAAGTCTGAACTTTAAAGAAAAGGAAAATATAAAAGACACCAGAGATTATAGATTTGATCCACACATCACAGGCCTGGCGCTGCGAAGACCAATGGATGACTCTAATATAAGTTCCGATTGAAACTTTCAGAGGTATCAATACTGCACAGTATTCCAAAAGAACAGAGAGGCACTGCCAAATTTACAGAGTTGTATATTCAGATGAGTAAAACCTTGTGCAGAGCCCATCTCTTTCTCGACCTTGGCCTGCATTTCACGAAGAGCGCCTGCTTCATCCTCTATCTCCTTCAATCTCTTCTTCATATTTTCTAATTCCTATAGGATAAAAAATCACGGTTATTACACACACCTTAAATACCAGCAAAACGGGGGAAAAAAAACAAATTCAAAAATGATGAAGTAATGCTAACAACCTTAGCATTAGGGTCATCCTCAGATTCAGCGGCGGCAGATGTTTCATCATACTCGGCATCCATCTCTCCTCCTTCATCGGGTATATCTCCTCCGTAAACCTCGTGCTCGTGCTCCTCGTATTCGTTCTCCTGGTGCTCCATCTCCTCTCTTTTAAGTGTATATAACGCAGCGTTTAATTCTGTTGAATGCGGGCGGCACGGCACAGCACGGCGCGGCGGAGGAGTGATTTGCTGCGATTGATTTTCTAGGTTTTCAAATACGGGGATTGGGGAAAGGAGGAAATAGGGAATTTGGGGGGAATAAGTCGGTCGATGATCGACGGAGAGGATGATAAGTTGAAGTTAACTGTCGTTTTATACTCATTTACTACTAGATATATGGTTGTGTGGATTTCGGGTAGGTGTCAGTGACAAGTGACAACTTATTATGGGGCAACAAGGAAAATTGCTCATTTGGGAAAAGACATCGGAAACCGGAGATAGTAAACCAATTTGGGTCAGTTGGTTCACGATCTACTCTGGTAAGTACTAGTACTAGTACTAAAAAACGTACAGAAAAATTGATAATACTTGATCTGAATATTTTTTTTTTTGGTTAATAGGATAATGTTTTCATTAATAAGGCATTACAGCAGGATCACTGGGAACATTAAGTACACAATGATTACCCATTTTTGCTAATATATTTCACACAATTTAGAAACACATCTAGTAAACACAAAGTTATTCCGAATCGCAGGACTTCCCAACTTCCTCGACAAGAACCTGCAATCAGAAATAATTTTGTTATAAGTAAATGTTATTAATATCAAGCAAATGTAAAAAAAAAAAAAAAAAAAAAAACCTCTCTGGGTTTTCTCTCTCAGGTGTACGCTAGGGTGTTCTATTGCGCCGGTACCGGAAAATGCTTAGGGGAAGGCCGAAAAGGAATGGCAAAAAAGCTCTGATGATGGACATGATATGGATACGGGCGAAAGGCAACTGTCCGGTGGAAGGGGCAACTGCTGTAACGCCAAATCGCAGCTGAGAGGTTTCAACTGTAAATCCAAAATCTGCACAACTGGCCTCAATTGCAGGGAGTTCTATAGTAACTCCCAAATCAACACATGTTATTGGCACAGAAGGGCTGGAAAAATGAAGGAGGTTACTCCATGTAAGAATAGCCACAGTGGTGCTAAGGAGGGAGAGAAAGGTGTAGATCAACCTAAAGGAATGCAGTAGCACAACGGAAAATTGATTTGCAACCACAACAGGAAGGGAAAACCTGGGCGAATTTGTTCAATGGCAATATATTAGCAGCCCGAGGTATGAAATTGACATATGTTCCGCCAATCATATAGGAAGTGGAACAAGTAGTTCAATTGGAAGAAGATGAATTTGCAGAAGAAACCGCGAAGTGGAATCAAGCTCCAATACTATATGTTGTGGGAGAATCACCATCAATTGGAGCGGTAGAACGATTTATTTCAACGAATTGGAACTTCGCGGCTAAACCTAAGGTATACTATCACAATGATGACTACTTCGTTATTAGATTTACTAGTGTGGTGGACAGGGACGAGGTGTTGTACTTGGGACCTTACATGATCAACTATACGCCTATAATTGTTAAGACATGGGCAGCTGATTTTAATTTGAATGATGAAGTGCTACGCATTTTACCTATATGGGTACAATTGCCAAACATGCCGCTTAATTGTTGGGTAATGAAGACCCTCAGTAGAATTGGGCGTGGATATGCAGATGAATGCACTTCAGCTGTTGAGCGCATATCATATGCCAGGATTCTTGTTGAAATGGATGTTACGAAGGAGCTATCATCAACCAACAGAGTTCAGGATCCAACTAGTAAATTCTTCACACAAGTGGTAGAATATGACTGGAAACCATTATATCGCCACACATGTTTACAAGTTGGGCATCAATGTCAAACGGAGCAACATCAATCCAATGGTGGACAGAAGCAAGGCCAGATGAATCATCAACTAAAACAGAGGGAACAAGAGAAAATGCAATCTAGACTACAGCTAAAGGACAACCAACAGAAACCAAAAATAACACACAAGGAGATTCGGCGCAATGTAGTTATGTGAAGGTTGATAGCCTTCAAGATTTCCCTAATCTGATATGAAGATTGTAGCTTGGAATGTTAGGGGCATAAATAAAGTTTACAAGCAGAAGGAGTTAAAGGTGTTTGTGAAGGAGAATAGAGTAGGGTTGCTAGTGGTAACTGAACATAGAGTTGTCCAACCAGCTGCTGCCGCAATAATAAAGAATAGCTGGAGGATGGAAATAGTGCAAAAATTATCAGGCCAATGAAAAGGAGCGAATTTGGGTACTATGGGATCCAACTCAATGTGATTTTCAGTTATTAGCATATAGTACTCAATGGATGCATGGAATAGTCAAGCTAGCAAACATTGAACTCAACTTTACTAGAGTCTATGGTTACACATTATACAAGTTAGGAAACTATTGTGGCATGAATTAAATGGGCTGGCTGCTTTTCAAAAAGGTCTGTCGTTATTAACGGGGGACTTCAATGCTATTAGGAACATAGATGATAGAATAAATGGTAGCCACGTACAAGAAGCAGAAGTGAGTGACTTCAATGACTTTATATAGGATGCTGCGATGGCTGAACTCAAAACCGTGGGTAGAGAGTTTACTTGGACCAACAATCATGTGTACAGCTATATTGATAGAAAATTAAGGAACTCAGAGTGGATGCAACAATAGTCTCTCCTTGAAGCAATACTATTAGACCCCCCTTTCTCTGATCATACTCCCATATGTGTAAATTTTGGGGGAAGGCAAACTAAGAAGATCAAACCCTTCAGATTTTTCAACTACTTGGCGGATCACCAGGACTTCATGAGAATTGTAAAAGAAAGCTGCAGAGGCACAAGTGAAGGAAGTGGAATGCAACAAGTATGGAGACGATTACAAGCCGTGAAAGGGGAACTAAAACGTTTATCTACAACTAAATACAGCAGGGTTGCAGATAAAATTAGAACAACGATACAGCAACTTAGTGACTTACAAGGGCAGATGAGAACATGTAATCAACATAGTAGTTTGTTTGAATAAGAGAAAGGCCCGAAGATGCAGCTAGAGAAATGGTCTTTGGTGGAAGAAAGCATCACTAGACAAAAACCAAAAGTCCAATAGCTGCGACTAGGGGACTCAAACACTAAGTTTTTCTTTGCTTGTATGATGAACAGAGAAGCTCACGATCATATCAGAAGCTTGGTAGATGAACATGGAAGGATACTTGTGACGACCCGGCCAGTCGTCTCATGAGTTACCGCTCCATTTCCCCCATTTCTACTTCTTTATATTTTTTTTATCCGTGTTTTTTGGTATCGGGTTGGTCGGATTGAATCCGGATTGATTTTGGTGAAGTTTGAGACACTTAGTCTCTTTTAAGAAGGCTTAAGTTGGAAAAGTCAACCGGATATTGACTTATGTGTTAGAGGGCTTGGATGTGAGTTTCGATGGTTCGGTTAGCTTCAGGAGGTGATTTGAGACTTAGGAGTGTGATCAGAATAGGTTTTGGAGGTTCGGAGAAGATTTAGGCTTGAATTGGCGAAGTTGATATTTTGGCGATTTCCGGTTGGTAGGCGAGATTTTGATATAGGGGTCGGAATGGAATTCTGAGAGTTGCAGTAGCTGCGTTGTGTCATTTGGGATGTGTGTGCAAAACTTCAGGTTATTCGGACGTGGTTTGGTTGGGTTTTTGATCAAAAGAGGAATTCGGAAGTTTTTAGAAACCTAGGCTTGAATCCGATGTGTTTTAGTTGATTTGATGTTGTTTGAGGTGTTTTGAAGATTGGAACAGGTTTGAATGAGGTTTTGGGGTATGTTGGTGCCTTTGGTTGAGGTCCCGTGGGCCTCGGGTGAGTTTCAGAGGGTTGAACGGATCATTTGAAGTTGAAGAAAGTTGCAGATTTTGGCCTTCAGCAGTTGCAGGTATTTTTCTCTTCGCGTTCGCGGGTGGAACCTCGCGTTCGCGAAGAGTCAGTTGAGGAAGGAAAAGATTAAGCCTTCGCGTTCGCGATGGGAGCTTCATTCGCGAAGGGCTAAGGATTGAGGCATCGCGTTCGCAGGATAGGTGTCGCGTTCGCATAGAAGGAATTGAGAGTGCTGAGCTTCAGTGGAATTAACTCATCGCGTTCGCGATTGATGGAGCGCGTTCGCGAAGGTTCACCTGGGCTAAGCATCGCGTTCGTGAGGGTTAGATCGTGATCGCGTAAGAGGAAATTTGGTCAAAGTTGAATTGTGCTTCGCGAACGCGAGGCTTTGACCGCGTTCGCGAAGAAAGATTTTTAGGCCTGGGCAGAAAGTTTAAAAGATCGTCTTGTCCGCGAATGTGGGGTTTATTTCCTCCATAGTAGGTCGTTTTTGGAGCTTTTTAAAGGAGATTAAAGAGGGATTCAAGGGGAATCACCTGGAGGTAAGATTATTGGTCTTAAAACTCGATTATTATGTGAATTCCACCTAGTAAATCATGGAAATTAAGCCAAAAATTGAAGAACTAGGGCTTGGAAATTTAGACCTTTGATTGAGGATTTGATGGACCATTTGAGGTCGGACTTCTGAACTTTTGATATGTATGAACTCGTAGGGAGATAAGGAATCTATTGGTGTAAAAATTATTGAATTCTGAGATGTGGGCCCGGGGGTCGGGTTTTGGTAATTTCAGGATTTGTGTCAATTATTGATTGTTTTCGCTTGGGCTTCGTTCCCTTAGCATATTTTGACGTCCTCGTTCTGATTTTTGGATAGATTTGACGCGCGTGGAGGCCGATTCAAGGGGCAAAGGCGTTGCGAGCTAGAGATTTGACCGGTTCGAGGTGATTAATGATTGTAAATGATGTTCTGAGGGTTTGAAACCCTGGATTGCACATCGTAGTGCTATATTGAGGTGAGGCACACGCTTGATGACGAGCGTGGGGTCGTACACTATTGGGGATTGTGACTTGGTCCGTCCCGATTGATGATTTTACTGCATATTTAACTGAAATCTAATTGCTATCATCATTATTTCGGCTGAATGCCATATTTGGGCTTCATGCCAACTATTTGAACCCTTCGGGGATTTTTATTGATATTTCCTCACTGTTTTGACTTTATACTTGAACTCAGTCATGTTATTTTCCACCGTTTTTCTACTCAGCCATGTTTACTCCGTTTTAATACTTAAATGATATTTTAAATGATGTTTGGGCTGAGAAACACTGTTTATTGCCCGAGAGACTTGTGAGGATTTTTGACTGAGGAAGGCTGAGGGCCTATGTTGTGAGGAAACACTGATATTGATTTGAGGCCGAGGGCCTGAGATATGTACGCCACGAGGTGGATTGATTGATATGAGGCCGAGGGCCTAGTGATGACGCCACAAGGTGGCTTGATATTGCGCTTGGGCCGTAAGGGGCTCCTCCAGGAGTCTGCACACCCCCAGTGAGCGCGGGTGCCCAGTATGATGTGAGATTGAGCCCGAGGGGCTGGTATTGTTCTGAGATGTTGCCCGAGGGGCGAATTTGTTGATACTGTGCCCGAGGGGCAAACTTCTATGTGTTTATTATTCCTTAATTGCCTGTCATGTTCCTACTTACTTATTGAAAAAAGATTTCTACTTATCTTTTGACTGGTTTACTGTTTTCAAATGATTTTACTGCTTCATTATAGAATGCCTTGTGCCTTACGTGATTTCTCGCTTTCAGTCTTTATTTACATTTGTTACTCACTGAGTTGGAGTACTCACTTTACTCCCTGCACCCTGTGTGCAGATTCAGGCGTGTCTGGTTCCGCTCCCGAGTGTTGATCCTTCTAGCTTCAGGCGGACATTCGGAGTCACGAAGTAGCTGCATGGCGTTCGCAGTCCCGTGTTTCTCCTCCTTTATCATTTCTATCTATTTTTAGACATTTGTACTAGCGTATAGACTTAGCAGACTTGTATTATGACTTATAGATGCTCATGACTAGTGACACCCCGGTTAGGGCTGTGTTTGGGTTGTACTTCCGCATTGTTATGATATTATCTGCTACTTAGTATTATTAAATCATGTTTTAGACCGTTTTCTTGCTGTTTCTAGCTGTTTAACTTCGAATTGGGAATAGTTGGTTGGCCTTGTCTTCACGAGAGGCGCCATCACGACCAGGTCCTGGTTAGGGTCGTGACAATACTACAGAATGACAAAGCTATTGAAGAGGAAATAACTGGATACTATAAGCATCTATTAGTTTCTTCAGCATCTCGGCTTCCTTGTATTCAGGCAACTATAATGAGGAATGGACCTGTACTTAAAAGAGAAAAACAATTGAAGCTCATTGCTCCTATAACACGAGGTGAAGTGAGTAAGGCTATCAGAGAAATCAATTATCAAAAGGCCTCTGGATGTGATGGTTTCAATGCACTATTTTTCAAGTGGGTTTGGCCCATTGCAGGAGAAGATATTACTAATGCAGTTATGGATTTTTTTGACACATGTGAACTGTATAAACCCATAAATTATACAACAGTTGCCCTTGTACCTAAGCTAAAACATCCTTCAAGCGTGAAGCAATGTAGACCAATCTCCTGTTGCACTCAAAGATTCTCACTAGCAGACTATAATGCGTAATTGATGATCTGGTTGATAGAAGTCAAGGAGCCTTTGTACCTGGGAGGATAATAACTGACAATATTGCCCTCAGCCATGAACTGTTCAAAGGATATGGGAGGAAAGGGATTTTCCCTAGGTGCATGATGAAGATTGATATGCAGAAGGCTTATGAATCGGTGGAGTGGGTATTCCTGGAGCAAGTATTGAATGAATTGAACTTTCCTACCATATTTACTAAATGGATCATGAAGTGCATTAGTACTATCACATACTCAATTGTGATAAATGGAAGCCTGACCAAGCCATTTAAAGCCAAGAAGGGCTTGCGACAGGGTGACCCCTTTTCCCCTTCTCTCTTTGTACTGGTCATGGAGTACTTGAGCATATTACTAAAGACAGTGCAACACAACACTGAGTTCAAGTATCATCCTAGATGTGCCAAATTACAGATAGTTCAACTTAGCTTTGCAGATGACCTATTACTATTCTGTAGAGGGGATCTGAAGTCACTTCGAGCATTATTTGGGTGCTTCCAGCAGTTCTCACAAGCATCAGGCCTCGTTGCAAATCTAAATAAAAGCTCAGTATTGTAACGACCCGATCGTTCGTTCTGAGAGTTATAACCACATTTTCCCATCTATGCTTATTTATATGTTGTTCAGCTGTGTTGAGTTGTATTGAGTTGGTAGGTTTGGGTTCGGAGTAGTTTTGGAGTGAAATGAACTCTTAGTCTCTTAGTTAGAAAGCTAAGTTAGAAAAGTCAACCGGAAGCTGACTTATGAGTAAAAGAATTCGAATTTGGATTTTTATGATTCGATTAGCTTCGTTGGGTGATTTTAGAATTAGGAGTGTGTCCGGAATACAATTTGGAGGTCCGTGGTAGAATTAGGCTTGAATTGGCGAAAGTTGGAAGTTTAGAAGTTCTTAGGCTTGAATTCGAGGTTGATTTGGTGTTTTGGGGTGTTCCGAAGGTTCGACTAAGTTCGGGCAGTGATATATGACTTGTTGGAATTATTGATTGAGGTCTCGAGGGCCTCGGGTGAGTTTCGGATAGGTTTGGGTTGTGTTGCGCTCGTTTTTCTTATGTTTCAACGTCGCTTCTTCAAGCATAAATGATATCATATTGAACAAATGAGTTACAATTTCTTTTTTGATTGAAGAATTAGATCCGTATCGTAATACGGACCCGTAGCAAAAAGAATCGTCGAATTTAGACATCGTATGAGGATTTATGGTCATTTTACTAAGAATTAAGTTGCCAGATTTTTCAGATTAATTACGAAATTGCCACTAGCAGCGTATTTAAAAATCTGCACTATTTGCAAATATTAAAACCTACATATCTCCTTCGTTATAAGGTCAAATTGAGTGATTCAAAAGCCTAACTTGACTAGAATTTCACAAGGAATCCATTGGAGGCATAAAATACGAGTTTCGGGATCGTTTGGCTTGAGAAACGAGGCAGAATAGCTGGTAGAAAAATATACAAAACTAGGGTTTGTTCATTCGGTCATATTTTGAGTTGGGGTGCTCGGATTTGGGCGATTTTGGAGGATATTTTCACCATATGGATTGGGGTATATGTTTTCTACTCGATTTTGATTATAATTTATGAATCCATCTTCGTTTTTGGGATTTGATTGATGATTTCAAAGTGAAATTGAGGGAGTTAGGGTTTGAGTTTTGGAGAGTTTTAAGTGAGGATTTGAGGGACCAAACGGAGTCCGATTTTGACGAATTTTATATGGTTAGACTCGGGAGAGGACGAGGATTATTATTCTGCCATTTTTGACTGATTCCGAGACGTGGGCCCGGGGGCCGGATTTTGGCCGATTTCGGATTTTTGGCATATTTTGTAGTTTTTATTGTGGAATTCGATTCTTTAGCACATGATGGTGGTATTAATCTGATTATGGTTAGATTCGAAGCTTTTGGAGACCGAGTCCAGAGACAAGGGCATCCCGGAGTAGGATTTTATGCGGTTGAGGTAAGTAACAGTTTTAACTCTGGCTTTGAGGGTATAAACCCGGAGAAATTGATATCATGTGATTGTTTGGTGGTGATACCCACGCTAGGTGACGGGCGTGTGGGTGTGCACCGCGAGGGATTGAGACTTGGTCCGTCCCGTGAGGCCTTATGGCCATCATCTGTGTTTAAGTAGTTACTTGTTGTTGAACTTGTCTGCCTTCATGTTAGAGATCATGCTTAGGCTTAATTTATTCATGCTCACATTATTTGTACTCAGTCATAGAAATTATTGTATTTGTTTACCTCAGTCTCTATTATATGCTAATATGCTGTGATACTTGATGTGGGCTGTGTTCCCTTATTTGTTGATGATGGTGAGGCTAGTGAGGTACATGATTGAGTAAACCCAAGGGCCTGGTTGTGAGGATATTAATACCATAGCGCGTGAGTTATCCGCGTAGCACGTGAGTTGACCGTGCGGGTCCAGGTATTTATACCATAACGCGTGAGTTAGTCCCGTGTAGC
>NW_017672403.1:139456-194016 GCF_001879085.1 Nicotiana attenuata
AGGTACATGTTATATTAAAAAAATAATATTTATTATAGATGTGGCTTTTTATTCAATATTTGTACAAATTATTAATATATCTTGCAGGAAAAGAAAAGAAAAGAAATGGAGAATAAAGAAAAGTGTTCAAGCAGAGACTAACAAAAAGGCCAAGGATGGCATCCCCAATCCAAGGATGTCATCCTCAATTCTAGGAATGTCATCCGTGAAAATGCACATAGAAGAAATTGAATCAAGAGCTAGGGATGTCATCCCCAATCCAAGGATGACATCCCTGAGAAGTTTACGGGCATAATTTTCTATAAATAGGCATGACTTTTCAGTGGAAGGAAGAACCATTCTCGTGCATAGAATACCAACTTTAATTAGCTTTGTTTTAGTTTTAAAAGTTATTTCTCTTATTGTAGGAATAGTATTTTTCTATTTTATCTTTTCTCTATAATGGAGTAATTTTCTTTGGTTGGGATACTAGATGAAGCTATAAAAGTGTTATAATAATTATCTTAATTTTATTATCTTCTTATGTTGAGATTTTCTCTTTATCATCATTATACACCAAGGTATTTGATATTGATTATTTCTATTTATCTGATATAATTATATCACTTACTGAAATCTTTATCTTGTTATTTCGTTTCTTATTCGGGAGAAGAGAAAGATTTAAACAAGTTTACTGATTTAGAAAAGGCCAATCGAAAGAGGCTTTTTCTCACTTGGTGCACTCGACTAAGATAATTCTTGTTTGAAGCTATTACTTTAATTGGTTAACTACACTAATCGAAAGAGGTGTTATTAGTCAATTATTATTTAATGTCACTAACTGTCAATAAATTAATAACACTAAGCGCGAGCGGTGCTATTTATATATTGTTGTTATGTGGAGTGATGTCTTAAAAATAAGTGGTCATTCTTTAAACAAGGTCTTTGTTTCACTGTTAACCGATTGACTACACGAATAGAAAGAGGTGTTATTAATTGGTTACTTTTATGTGATTTGGTTGAATTAGAAATAAGCAATCATTTCATTAAACAAAGAAATAAGTAATAGAATTTTGATCTTATTATGATGGTTTTATCTTGCCGATTCAAAGTATTCCAACCTCTATTTTTATTTTCAGAAAAACCAAAAATATTTATTGCTTTTATTTTACATTTTAAGAGCAACCCCTTTCATCAATTTGATTCTCTCAAATAGTGACAAAGACAATACAAATCTGTAGCCTAGGTGGTTCCAATCTCTGTGGGACGATATCTTAAACTTTACTATAATTTGACAGAGTACGAGCAGAAAAATCATGTACGCTCAGAGCTTGTCAAATTTTTTGCGCTGTTACTGGGGATGGGTAAACAGCTACTTCAAATTAATTGTCTTACTACTACTTTGAGATTTTTTTTCTTTAGCTTTAAGTCTTTTGTTTTCTAGTGCCTGACAAGTACTAGGGAGCAATACCATACCAAGAAAAAAAAAGGATCCTGAAGGTCAACTCATTCCACGTTCTTTCAAATGAATTTTGATCAACCAAGTAATTTGCTTGTTGATTTGGTAGAAGAATACTGTCAAAAGGCCATCGAATGTGACTATTGTGGAGGCAACCATCAAAGCTTTGAATACCAAGCAAGTAACATATTCTCCTATGCGGATTCTAGGAGAATGAATAACCTTGAACAATTAATTAATAAAATCAGTCAAAGGTCCATTACCAGTGAATATTGTGGTGGAAGTCACCTTACTCATATATGCCAACTCGGTAATTCCTATTCTTTTAATTTATCGAATGAACAAGCTAATGTTGTTTCTAGTCTCTTGCAGGATTATTGATTCTAGTGAATATGAATGCAATCCGGAGTGCAATCAATATTCACAAAAGAATCAAAATATTGAGAGTCATTCACTTCAAGAGGAGAATGTAAACTTGAAAAAAGCTATGCATAATTTCATAGAAAATACGGATAAAAAATATGCACATTATCATAAAGCCATTATGGATCTAACAATAAAGGTAAATCAATTATAAATATGGCAGTCTCCTTGAATTTTTTTGGAGCTTTTAAACGAAACTGCATCTTGTAAGGATGGACCAATTGATGAAAAAATTGAGCTTTGTGAGAAAGAATCAACCACTCATGGTGAATATCCTGATCCAATCGAGAAGGCTAACAATAAAGGTATCACGACCCAAAATCCACTATGGGTCATGATGGCGCCGGACACCGTTGTCAGGTAAGCCAACCCTAAATACTTAATTGAATTCTCATTTAAATAATTGTGAAAACTCTGATTTTTCCTTCAATTTTACTAGTAAAAGATACTCATTTCAAATTAAATATGAAAGTCAAGAAATCAATACAAAATACCCCATAACCATCCCAGAACCGGGTGTCACAAGTGCATGAGCAATTACTAGGGAATAAAATAAAATACAGTAACTGTCCGGAATACAAGGTGGACAGAAATGAAAATACATCACAATACTCTGAAGGAGACTCTACGGGCTGCGGGCCGTCTCGATAAATGCAGCTCACCTAGGTCTCCGTACCAACCATGCCGCTATGCCACTAAGTCGCTAGCCACACCTGAACCTGTGCAACAAAAATGCACAGCAAGTGTAGTATGAGCACGAAACAACATGTACTCAGTAAGTATCCCGCCTAATCTTGAAGAAGTAGAGACGAGAGGTCGACTTCGACGCTTACTAGTGGTCCAATGATGATACATCAGTAATATAACAAGTCGAGGGTTCATATAAACATGAATGCAGTTCAATGGAGTGAAGCAATTAAACAATTCTTTCTTTTATATGAAAATTTCCAATTTCCATTTTCATCAATCATACATATAGTCTCAAGACGGGAAGAAGCAATATCAACTTCAGTAAGTTACAAGGCAGGCAATACAAGCATGCGCAAATCATGCCGAGGACGTACGGCCCGATCCAACAATATTTAAAATGTGCACTGCCAGAGGGTCGAATGGCACGAACCATAGATGCATCTATTTAATCTACTGAGGCGTTCGGCCCGTTCATCAATAGATAAACACATTCAAACAGTCAAATCAATAATTCATCAAGGAGCATATATTCAGGAAAGGCAATTTCTCTTTCAAAAAAAATCAAGAAATGATATCTAGCCTTTTAGAAATTCATTTACACGTTCGATATGTTTTAAGCATTTTTGAGTTTGTCAACAAGGTTGCAAGTATTACAAGTAAGCATGCTTTTGGGCCCTAAACTACCCGGACTTAAGCCTAATAGTAGCTACGCACGGACTCTCGTCACCTCGTGCGTACGTAGCCCCCACAAATAGGAGCACATAACCAATTAACTCACCTATGGGGACAATTCCCTCTTACAAGGTTATAAAGGAGACTCACCTCGCTCCGAAGTTCCATAACCGACATTCCACACCCTCCCTAAGACTAGAATCGATGCACGATGCTCCAAAACTAGCCAATAATTATGCAAATCCATTAATATACGTTCAATTACTCCTAATGATCCAATTTATGACAATTCCTAACCCCGATCAAAAAGTTGACAAAAATACCCTCGGGCCCTCGAGCCCACGTGCTCGGATTCCGAAATTTTTTGAAGATAAAGTTTTCCCATAACCTCACGAACTCAAATAAATAATTTACTCTCAATTTTATTCCCAAAATCGTGGTCAAAATCCAAGAATACAATTTCTAGGTCTCCTACCAAAAACCCACAATTTCTACCAAATTTTCATGCTCAAATCTACATAATCCAAGTATTAACTCAAAATTAGTAGAATCCACTTACCTCATGTTTGGTGGTGAAAATGGCACCTCAAAGTTTCTCCAAAAGTCGGCTCCAATGGAAGAAATGGGGTTGAAATGAACCCAACCCCTGATTTAAAAGAACTCACTGCCTCCGGCATTTTTGCACCTGCGGGTCACTTGACTGCTTCTGCGCTACCACAGGTGCGTCCTCCACACCGCTTCTGCGGTCTATCACCAAACCCCTCGCTGCGCTTCTGCGCTCCTCCATCCGCAAGTGCGGTCCGGCTTCTGCAGCAAGATGACCGCATATGCGGTCCCAGCCTAACCAATCCAGTTCAGCTTCTGTGATGCAAGGGCCGCTTCTGCGGCTCCGCACTTGCGGCCAAAACCTCGCAGGTGCGGTTACACCATATATCAGCTGCTGAAGCCCTTTTTCAAACTCCAAATTTGATCCGTTAACCATCCGGAATCCACCCGAGGCCCCCGGGACCCCAACCAATCACACCAACCAGTCACAAAACACATTATGGACTTTCTCGAGGCCTTAAATCATATCAAACAACGCTAAATCATGAATCGACCTCCAATTCAAGCTTAATGAACTTTAGAATTTCAAACTTCTACATTCGATGCCAAAACATATCAAATTACGTCCGATTGACCACAATTTTTGCACATAAGTCACATTTGACATTACGAACCTACTCCAACTTCCGAAAATCGGAATCCGACCCCGATATCAAAAGGTCCACTTCCGGTCAAACTTCTCAAAAACCTTCAAATTCCTATCTTTGGCCAAATGACTCCGAAATGACCTACGAACCTCCGAATCCATTTTCGATCCCGCTCCCAATACCAGAATCACTATACGGAGCTATTCCCAGACTCGAAATCCCAAACGGACAGTGATAACACTGAAATACACTTCAACCCAAACTTATGAAATTCTTCCAAAAATGCCAACTTCCACAATAGGGGCCGAAATGTTCCCGGGTCTTCCAAAACCCGATTCTGACATCGCCTAAGTCTGAAATCATCATACGAACCTGCTGGAACCTTTTAATCCCGATTCCGAGGTTGTTTACTCAAAAATCAAATCTTAGCAAATTTTTTCAACTTAAAGCTTCCGAATTGAGAATTCTCTTTCCAAATCGACTCCGAACTCCCCGAAATTCAATTCCGACCGTATGTACAAGTCATAATACCTGAAGTGAAGCTGCTCATGGCCTCAAACTACTGAACGTCGCGCTAGAGCTCAAAACGACCGGTCGAGTCGTTACAAAAGATTTGGTTGAAAATAATTCAATAGGTGATGAGTGCCTACTCCAATTTTCTTATTCACATAAATTGATTAAGTTGGAAGAAAATGAGAATGAAGAGGTCGTTATTTGCACAAACCAAATTTTCAATGACCATCATTCTTCAATTTCTTTTGATCATTATGAATTTGTCGATTTTGTTATTGGAGACTTTAAGGAAAATTCATGGAATGATCCTCATGAAAAATGCAGAATGGAGTTAAGGATCACCATGTACTATTATTTGCCAGCTCGAAAGAAGGCCGAGAAAGAGTGGGATGTAAGAAAAAAGAAAATATTTTGTGATGTTCTTGGCCAAATGCACTCTAAGATGAACCCCAAGGAGCGAAAAAGAAAGAGTGATTCAGAATTGGGGTTGGAGTTCACGAGCTCCAGAAAAAAGAAAAAAATAATAATTCAAGGGAGCACCTTTACCTCGTCTTGCTTTTATATTATTTATCATCGGGACACGACAATATTTAAGTACGGGGGTAGAGGAATTTATATATGTGTATTTTTATATTTTTTAGTATAACTTCTTTATACATCTCCATGGATTTCTTTGTTCAGTTCTTTGCCATGGTCGTAATAGTTTGAACTGAACAATTTCTAGAATTTGTAGTACTTAACTCGGCTAAAAACTTGATTATTTTGAGAATGAGATTTTGAAAAATGGGATTAATTGAGCATCATCCATGTGTTATATGAATATCTTTTCAAGCTCATATTTGATAAAAAGGGGATTAAAATTATAATGTTTGTTGATCCCAAGTGTATTGTGTTGTCAGGTTATGTTGCCAAGTTCTCCTGCTTATTTTAAAATCTAAAACTTGTCTTGAATGTGATTTGAGGCGAAATTCTAGGTAGATTTTTGAGTTGAGAAATGAAAGTAGGCCTTCCTTGTTGAACCATTACCTAAATTAACCTGCCAATTATATATATGCCTTGTCAGCCTCCTTGAGTCTAAATAAATTATCCCTTATTTTTTTGGTAGCCAAACTTTAACCCTTAGCCTCTTTTTATTATCACATCTATTTGTTCACGCTATTTCCTTGCTGGCACTTTGAAAATTCAAAACACTAAGTGTGAGGGAGTTGTAGTGGAATGAAGAGATGAAATGATGATTGTTGGGTTTACTAATCTTTTGAGAATGTTATCGTGTGACTTTAAAAGAAGTAAATTGTTGCTTGTAAAAAAAAAAAGAAAAAAAATTTATAGCAACAAAGAGAATTTTGACAACTGCGGAAAAAAAAGGGCAAACAAGAAAAATAATGAAAGGATTTAGAAAGGGAAGACAATGAAAAAAAGGAGGTTAAATTATTTTAGAAAAAAGGAAGACAATTGTACTTAATTGGTTAAAGTATTGTGGTGCTTGTAAGAGACTTGAGTCACTTTATTCATATGTATCTTACCTGTCCTTATACCAACATTACAATCTTATTAAAGCCCTACATGATGTCAACTCAAAAATTCCTATATTAGTGTAGAACCACATGATAGTCAAGCTTATGGAAATTTTCAGTGGCTTGAATTACTTCTTTGTTGAGAGTAAGCGAATTTTTCAATGCCTTCTTTGTTTTGTATTGATATATTGTGATTTATGGGAATCTCTCTTCATGGGTGAGACACACTTGGGATTATAAAGTATTATAATTTTGGTTCTCATTAAGTGAACATGAGTACGATTAAAGATTATTTGAACTCGTGGCTTGATCTTGGTTATATTCTTGTTTTCAGAAAGTTCTCATAATTTTATTTTAAAAAATTTAGCCGCCTTTTTATTTTGTGTACTTTGCTCGAGGACGAGCAAATATTCAAGTATGGGAGTATTTGATAAGTATATATTATATATGTTTTTAGGTACATGTTATATTAAAAAAATAAATATTTTATTTATAGATGTGGCTTTTTATTCAATATTTGTACAAATTATTAATATATCTTGCAGGAAAAGAAAAGAAAAGAAATGGAGAATAAAGAAAAGTGTTCAAGCAGAGACTAACAAANGATTTCTTTTTTGATTGAAGCATTAGATCCGTATCGTAATTATGGACCCGTAGCAAAAAGAATCATCGAATTTGGACATCGTATGAGGATTTTATGGTCATTTTACTAAGAATTAGGTTGCCAGATTTTTCAGATTAATTACGAAATTGCCACTAGCAGCGTAATTAAAAATCTGCACTATTTGCAAATATTAAAACCTACATATCTCCTTAGTTATAAGGTCAAATTGAGTGATTCAAAAGCCTAAGTTGACTAGAATTTCACAAGGAATCCACTGAAGGCATAAAATATAAATTTCGGGATCGTTTGACACGAGAAACGAGGCAGAATAGCTGGTAGAAAAATATACAAAACTAGGGTTTGTTCATTCGGTCATATTTTGAGTTGGGGAGCTCGGATTTGGGCGATTTTGGAGGAGATTTTCACCATATGGATTGGGGTAAGTGTTCTCTACTCGATTTTGATTATAATTTATGAATCCATCTTCGTTTTTGGGATTTGATTGATGATTTCAAAGTGAAATTGAGGGAGTTAGGGTTTGAGTTTTGGAGAGTTTTAAGTGAGGATTTGAGGGACCAAACGGAGTCCGATTTTGACGAATTTTATATGGTTAGACTCGGGAGAGGACGAGGAGTATTATTCTGCCATTTTTGACTGATTCCGAGACGTGGGCCCGGGGGCCGATTTTGGCCGATTTCGGATTTTTGGCATATTTTGTAGTTTTTATTGTGGAATTCGATTCTTTAGCACATGATGGTGGTATTAATCTGATTATGGTTAGATTCGAAGCTTTTGGAGACCGAGTCCAGAGACAAGGGCATCCCGGAGTAGGATTTTATGCGGTTGAGGTAAGTAACAGTTTTAACTCTGGCTTTGAGGGTATAAACCCGGAGAAATTGATATCATGTGATTGTTTGGTGGTGATACCCACGCTAGGTGACGGGCGTGTGGGTGTGCACCGCGAGGGATTGAGACTTGGTCCGTCCCGTGAGGCCTTATGGCCATCATCTGTGTTTAAGTAGTTACTTGTTGTTGAACTTGTCTGCCTTCATGTTAGAGATCATGCTTAGGCTTAATTTATTCATGCTCACATTATTTGTACTCAGTCATAGAAATTATTGTATTTGTTTACCTCAGTCTCTATTATATGCTAATATGCTGTGATACTTGATGTGGGCTGTGTTCCCTTATTTGTTGATGATGGTGAGGCTAGTGAGGTACATGATTGAGTAAACCCAAGGGCCTGGTTGTGAGGATATTAATACCATAGCGCGTGAGTTATCCGCGTAGCACGTGAGTTGACCGTGCGGGTCCAGGTATTTGTACCATAGCGCGTGAGTTATCCGCGTAGCACGTGAGTTGACCGTGCGAATCCAGGTATTGATATGGTAGCACGTGAGTTGTCCGTGCTTAGCGCTTGGGCTTTGGGAGCCCCTCCGGAGTCTGTACACACCCCCAGTGAGCGCAGAGTGTTGAGTGTATTGAGTGTTGAGTGTTGAGCGCTGAGTGCGAGTGCTGAGTGATGGAGTGACATTGTTGTGAGGTTGCATTTACTTTTGTTGTTGCTGCATTTATCTGTTAAATTTCTTTGTGGCATTTACTGAGTTATGAAATTTACCTATTTATTCCTGTTATTTTTAAAATTGTGAAAAATAAATAATTAGACTATTTTGCTCAGCTCGTCACTACTGCTCAGTTCCTTAGTTATTTCTGTTACTACTGAGGTGGTTGTACTCATACTACACCCTGGACTTTATGTGCAGATCCAGGTGAGTTAGAACGCGGCGATCGTTGAGTTCAGGCCGTCTTTAATTGGAGACTGCAAGGTAGCTGCCAGCGTCCGCAGGACCTTGTTACTCCTTTTATCATTTCTTCTTTGGACAGTTAGACAGTTTATATACCTCAGTTCATAGTTTTAGACGCTCATGACTTAGTGACACCCTAATGTTTGGGACTCGTTTCCATATTTTATATTATTTACATTTAGAGTTGGTTTAGCTTATCAAGAATTTAATTATTGGAAATGTTTATTAATTTCTTATAATCGGTTTAGTAGTAATATTTTGGGAAATAGGCTTGCCTTGTAACACGATAGGTGCCATCACGACCATGGTTAGATTTTGGGTCGTGACAAGTATAATTTGGAGGGGTGAACCCCAATGTGCAACAACAAATTCTGGACCTGCTGGGATTCGACAAAGGAAGCCACCCATAAGATATCTTGGAGTTTCATTAAGCACTAAAAAACTCTCAGTAATTCAGTGTCAACCCTTACTAGAGAAAATGCTAAGCAAGATAACTTGCTGGACTTCCTCGAAAATGCTATCATATGCAGGCAGGGTCCAGTTGCTGAATGTGTCCTATTCTCTATCCAGATCTTTTGGTCGTAAATTATTGTGGTGCTAATTGAAAAAATCTGTAGGAGATTCCAATGGACAGGAGGAAATAAGATCTCCAGGAAAGCATTGCTGGCTTTGGAGAAATTATGCATGCCATATTCTGCAGGAGGCCTAAACATCTTGAATATATCACTCTGGAACAAGGCAGCTATATGTAAGCTGATGTGGAACTTATGTAGGAAGAAAGACAAACTATGGGTACAATGGATTCATGAGTACTATGGGAAAAGGGGACCCCTATGGGAGCCAATTATAATCAAACTTCATGGATGGTAGAGAACATTTTTAAAGCAAAGGATAATCTGGTGGCTGTTGGATACTATGAACAAGATTTGCAGAATTTGGGGAGCTTCTCCATAAAGGCTATGTACCTGAAGCTACTTGGAGAGTTTCCTAAAGTCCACTGGAGATTGGTGTGCAACAACCTCGGCTCTTGATAAGTATATATTATATATGTTTTTAGGTACATGTTATATTAAAAAAAATATTTTATTTATAGATGTGACTTTTTATTCAATATTTGTACAAATTATTAATGTATGTTGTAGGAAAAGAAAAGAAAAGAAATGGAGAAGAAAGAAGAGTGTTCAAGTAAGACAGCAAAAAGGCCAAGGATGGCATCCCCAATCCAAGGATGTCATCCTCAATTCTAAGAATGTTATCCGTGGAAAGGCACGTAGAAGAAATTGATTCAAGGGCTAGGGATGTCATCCCCAATCCAAGGATGACATCCCTGAGAAGTTTACGGGCATAATTTCCTATAAATAGGCATGACTTTTCAGTGGATGGAAGAACCATTCTTGTGCAGAGAACACCAACTTTAATTTTCTTTATTTTAGTTTTAAAAGTTATTTCTCTTATTGTAGGAAAAGTATTTTTCTATTTTATCTTTTTTCTATAATGGAGTAATTTTCTTTGGTTGGGATACTAGATGAAGCTATAAAAGTGTTATAATAATTATCTCAATTTTATTATCTTCTTATATTGAAATTTTCTCTTTATCATCATTATACACCACGGTATTTGGTATTGATTATTTCTATTTATTTGATATAATTATATCACTTACCGAAATTTTTATCTTGTTATTTCGTTTCTTATTCGGGAGAAGAGAAAGATTTAAACAAGTTTATTGATTTAGGAAAGGCTAATCGAAAGAGTTTTTTTTTCACTTGGTGCACTCAACTAAGATAATTCTTGTTTGAAGCCATTAGTTTAATTGGTTAACTAAACTAATCGAAAGAGGTATTATTAGTCAATTATTATTTAATGTCACTCACTGTTAATAAATTAATAACACTAAGCGCGTGCGATAAATTAATAACACTAAGCGCGAGCGGTGCTATTTATATATTGTTGTTATGTGGAGTGATGTCTTAGAAATTAGTGGTCATTCTTTAAATAAGGTCTTTGTTTCACTGTTAATCGATTGACTACACTAATCGAAAGAGGTGTTATTAATTGGTTACTTTTATGTGATTTGGTTGAATTAAAAATAAGCAATCATTTCATTAAACAAAGAAATAAGTAATAGAATTTTGGTCTTATTATGATGGTTTTATCTTGCTGATTCAAAGTATTCCAGCCTCTATTTTTATTTTCAAAAAAACCAAAAATATTTATTGCTTTTATTTTACATTTTAAGAGCAATCCCTTTCATCAATTTGATTCTCTCAAATAGTGACAAAGACAATACAATCTGTAGCCTCGGTGGTTCCAATCTCTGTGGGACGATATCTTAAACTTTACTATAATTTGACAGAGTACGAGCAGAAAAATCATATACGTCCAGACCTCGTCAGCTCCCCCAAATGGATCTTCATTATGAGGTTGATACCACATGAGAGATTATACACCAGAGATATATTGGCACTTTGGGGTATAACAGATGATCAGACTTGCCCATTATGCAATACATAACAGGAAATCATATCTTACTTATTCTTCCAATGTCAGTTTTCAACTGCTATATGGAGTAGATTACTACAGTGGAAGGGTATCAACAGACATGCTTTGGCTTGGGAGGATGAGCTGGCCTGGACAGGGACTCATTTCAAGGGGAAAAAAATCGTACAATTGATATCTACAGAATAACTCTAGCGGAGTGTCTGTACTATGTCTGGCAAGAGAGGAATGAAGAGTTTTCCAAAAGAAGACAAGATCGACCATAGACATAGTGAAGAAGATTATACAAGAGGTATTCTGCAGGGGAATATTAGGCCTAAAGTAGCTAGGAAGTCGCAAAAGCTAAATATCTATCCAATCTGAGTAGTAGTTTGGGTGGCAGTGAGAAAGTAGATGCAAATGTATTAGTTCAGTAATCGGTTTCAACTTTCAACAGATTTACTTCTAACTGTAATCTAGTTTGGAGTGCTAGGAGTTTCACATGCATGTCATGATAACCAAAAACTCTCATGTTGAATTCTATTACTGAGTTGCCTTGACAATTGCGAACTAATCCTTTAAATCTCCACTACCACCTGGTTCGTACTTGTCTTTAAAGGCTCTATATATGTTTAGCTTGAAATATCATGTTAATGATGGATGCAACTTGCTGGAGATGGTTTTTTTTTGGAGCGGGCTTGGCTCAGAATTAGTAGTGAATATGAATTCCATGGGGAGCATATTAACTAAGGAAAGTTTCAAGTGGCCAAAGAGATTGTTAAAAATATAATTATTTCTATTTAACCAAATGTAACGAACCGACTTGTCGTTTTGCTTTCTAAAACTTCGTTCCCCTAATTAAGACTTCCTGCATGTGCTTTTACTGTTTTATGACTTGCGGGGACGATTATTTTAGGTTAGTAAGGGTTAGGGTTGAAATCGGAACACTTAGTTCCTTAATAGTGTCCTATGATGACCAAGTTTGACTTGAATAAATGTTTTGAGTAAACGATCTTAGAACCAAGATTTGATGGTTCCAATAGTTTTGTATGATGATTTTGGAGTTGGGGGTATGTTCGGATCGGGTTTCGGGCGATCCAGGAGTATTTCGACGCTTGATGTTGAAAGTTAGTTTATTGAAGGTTTTTTAGTTCTTTAAATTTGGTTTGGAGTAGACTTTGGTGTTATCGAGGTCCGTTTGGGATTCTGAGCCTGGGACTAGGTCTGTCATGTCATTTATGACTTGTGTGCAAAATTTAAGGTCAATAGGAGTTGTTTGATATAGTTCGACGTTATTTTTGGAAGTCGGATGTTCATAGTTTCGATAGGCTTAAATTGGGTTGAGATTCGTAGAATCGATGTTGTTTGATGTGATTTTTGGCCTTGAGTGGGTTCATTATGTGTTTTAAAACTTGTTTGTATATTCGGACAGGGTCTAGAGGGCCCCAAGTGAAAATCGGATCATTTTTGGACTTAGTTGTTTTGGTTGAAGTTGCTGCTGTTCTGTTGTCTTCGCACATGCGAAGGGTTTGGCCGCAGGTGCGGACACGCAAGTGCGCGTGTTTCATCTAAAAAGCAGAGGTGGCCAGCCCAAGCCTGGGTTCGCAGGTGTAGACACATGGGCGTAGATGCGCATTCGCAGACGCGAGGTTTCTTTCGCAGAAGCAGAAGTGTGAGGGGCTTGTGTGGGATCGCAGGTGCGATCCATTTTTCCATGAAAGCAGGCTCGCAGAAGCGAGCATTGGTCCGTAGAAGCAAAGAGAGCCGGCCTAAGTGAGGACCACACTTGCGTAGCTAAAAATAGGTAAACTCTACCCATTTTTAAGTTAAATAAGCGAATTATAGGTAGATTAAATATGGAAAATTAGTGAAACTTGTGGGATTTTGTGAAGAACCTAGGGTTTAAGTAAAATTGAGATTTGATCATGAATTTGGTTATGGAAATTGGAATGAAGTATATATTTGAAATCGGGAGGTCATGGATAAAATTTATCTTCGAAGATTTTTCAGAATCCGGGCACGTGGGCCCGGGGGTGACTTTTAGGAATCTTCCAAATTGGGTTTGGTAATCGCTCTAATAGTTAAATTATGAACTTTCGAGCAATTATTGATTAGTTTGTACAACCTTTTGCTAGTTTCGGATTGTTCGGCACCAACTTGAGGCTTTTAGAGCGATTTGTGGACCGAAAAGTGAACTTGGGACGAGGTAAGTCTCTTGCCTAACCTTGTAAGAAGGAATTAATCCCACAAGTATTTAAATTGTTATTTTCTACTAATTATGGGTGCTACGTACGCACTAAGTGACGAGAATCCATGCGTAGCAAAAATACACGTTATGTCCGGGTAGACATAGGCCTTGATTATGTTATTACTTGCACTATTTGGACTCGAACTTGCTAGTTTAATTGCTTGTATTAATAAGCAAACTTTGGTTAAAAATTATGTTAAGTCGAGCTTCATTACTTAGAAATTTGACAAAATGTTTATTTATTGATGGGAATTATATCCTTTCATGGGCTTACCTCGGAGTCATAAATATGAAATTCAAAATCCGAAGAGTTCCTCTATTCCTGTGGATCGGGCCGAACGCCTATATATATATATGAGTCCGATTTCACTTGATATGTCTGTCATGACTTGAGGATTTATAATACATGTTAAGCCCTTACTTGTTGAGATTAATGTGTGATATTTGGGGACTTTTAAGTGTTATTTTGATAAATAGTCATTTAATTATTGCCTCTTATACCATTACGGCCATTGTACTTCATGCCTATTAAATAACCTTGTATATTATGTATATTGCCCACTAGTAAGTGTCGAAGTCGAGCCCTCGTCACTACTTCTTCGAGGTTAGATTAGATACTTACTGGGTACATGTTATTTATGTACTCATGCTACATTTCTGCACATATTATGCGAATTCTGTGGCAGGTGCATCTGGAGGTCGTCCGGGCGCGTGTCCGCATTACCCTGAGGCTTAGTGGTGAGCTGATTTCCCATGATCCATTCTGCAGCACCCAGAGCCTCTAGTTATGTTTTTATCATTTATGTCTATTTTGTTTCAGATATTAGTTCTTAGAGAGTTTCGTATGTTCTACTTGATGCTCATACACTAGTGACATCGGGTTTTGGTTTTGAGTATTAAGTTTATTGTTTTACTATTTTGTTATTTTACGCTTTACATTACTACAATCATCCCTTCATCGTTCTCTTATCAAATAAAAGTCAATTATTTGAAAAAGAAAATATTAAAATTAAAAATTAAAATGGGTAGTTCACCGTTGGCTTGCCCAGCGATGAAGTTGGGCGCCATCACAGCCTATAGTGGAAATTGGGTCTGACAGCTTGGTATCAGAGTGCAGATCAGTACGGAGACGTCTGTACTTATCTTCAAGAGGTTATATGGTGTTAGGAAACTTCTCTTTCTTCATCTCCTATCGTGCAATTGATGTTGTGTTAAGTATCTTTCTCTTATTCTCTCACAAACGGTGAGAACGCGCGCGATAGATGTAGCCAGCGGTGGAGGAGCGCTCCCCTTGTTGCTAGAGGCCGAGGCAGAGGCCAGAGGAGAGCTCCACCTCCTGCCAGAGGATGAGGGCATCCTAGAGTTGCTCCCGTCGTACCACCAACAGATCTTGTAGAGGATCCTGTCATTGAGGAGCAGGGTGAGGTGCCTACAGTTGAGCAGGCCCCGACAGATTTCATGTCTGCACCGGGATTTCAGGAGGTCATAGGTTGTATGCTCCGGTTCATGGATTTTATGACGCATGCTGATTTATTTCCAGCAGACCCAGCCACATCTCAGGCGGGAGGGGAAGTACAGACTCCTACCGCTCAGGCTCTAGGGCATGTTGTTGCCGTATATCAGACCCCAGGTGCATTACCTGTGGGCGGAGCCCAGCCAGTTGCAGCGACTGTACCAAAACCTAGACCAGAAGTGGCTGTCGAGCCGCATAAGGTGTTGGATAGATGGACTGTTAGCTTCAAGGTATCACGTATTAATTTTTTATGATAACAAACCAAAATAACTATTAATCAAAGAGCATTTACTTGTGGTAATCTTATTCTTGTACAGGAAAGAAATTGCTGGTAAAGATCCAAACAAATATGGGAAAGAGAATATCATGTGAAGAATTCATCAAGGAAGATTATTTTCAGAGATTTAATCTAGAAGGAATAATATTTGAAAGTGAAATTTCAAATATTGAATGGCTTACTACAATATCAGAAGAAAAATCTATGGAACTTATGGATGGAAAGCTCTTCAAAGAGAAGTTGCTAAAATCATGGAGAAGATCTATTATTTTATGGAAGGAAGATACTACATGGAAAAGATACTACAAGACCAAGGAAGAATATATTTTCTATGGAAAGAAAATATGTTACGAATGTAGTACAATTTATATTATGGAAAGATATTGTTTTCCAAGATCAAGAAAGGAATATTTTTAATATAATGGGAGAAGAATATATTTTTTATGGAAAGAAAATATATTATGGGTATAGTAAAATCTATCTTATGGAAAGAGATTATTTTTCAAGACCTACTAAAAGAACCTTGTGAATTATGGAAGAATGCTACGTATGGAGTATTCTTACTACAATATTATAGTAAGAAATTATATCTCCAAGATCAAAGGCAGAGAATCACCAAGCTCTTTCAAGGAAGAAAGATTCAATATATACTGGTGCATTTATTGACAACACTTCAAATGGGAAGATCTCATTTTATGGATACACAATAATATTGACTACTTCACAAGGAAAATAATCAAATGAGCTTAAGGCATGGAGTCCAGAATATCAGCAAATTGGAAATATATTTGAGTCCATCAACAAGACAATTCATCAGGAAGTTACGTTGGTATCTACTCAATCAAAGGAGAAAATATTCTGATTGAATAAATCAAGGGATCAGCAAGATCAAGCCCAACGTCAGAAGCCATTGAAGACTATAAAAACGAGAGCCTAGGAAAGAAGAAGATACGCAGCCTTCTATACAAACTGTCTATCCAACTACAAGTTCTTCATTCTACTCTTAACAAGCATTGTAATTCACTTTAATAGATTTATTGTGTACACAAAAGAGAGAAGAGAGACAGAAAAATTGGAGAGGCAGTGTGTCCGGAGAGGTTGTGTCATTGTTCGTTTCTTTGGTGAGCGAGTGAAAACCAAAGGGTCGTTGTTTGTGAGCGAGTAAAAACCAACCCTGTAAACGTTGGTGGTGAACGTTGAAAATCACACACGCTGTACTCAACACAAATTTCAAAGAGCTCAAGAGATAACATCCTTGCAACCCAAGGAGACTGGATTAGGATACCACATTGGCTCCGAACCAGTATAAAATTCCTGCGTCATTTACTTTATCGCTTCTATACTATATTCTGTTCCTTTACTGTTTATTGTGATTAACACTTGTTTAAATAGAAAGGACTATCAGTTCTGTGCAGGCTGTCTCCGCATAAGTCGACTAGGTCTGAAGAGTAGTCCACTAGAAATTTAAAAAGGCTACAATTCACCCCCCCTCTTGTACTTTCATGGACCAGACTACATCCTCATGTCTTTGGCGGTGAGCGACATGAGGACCCCTAGGATTTTATTAACCGTTGCAGGGACAGGTTGCACAACATGAGATTATTTGAGTCTAACGGTGTGGCCTTCACCACATTTCAGTTAGAGGGCAGAGCCCGTAGATGGTGGTAGTCATATCTTCTTAGCAAGCCAGCGGGTTCACCTCCCTTGACTTGGGATCAGTTCATACGTCTCTTTCTAGAGAGATATATTCCAACCTCTTAGAGGGACGAGCTACGGGGTCAGTTCGAGCGAATCCAGTAGGGTAAGATATTTGTGACCTATTATGAGGCGAGATTCTCTGAGTTGTCCCCCATGCACTTATGATACTCCCCACCGATACAGAGAGAGTGCGGAGGTTTATTGCGGGCTTGCATTATGGTATTTAGGTTAGTATGGCCCGAGAGGGGGAGATGGGGACTCCTTACGAGTAGGTTATGAAGATAGCTCGGTGGATTGAGGGTATCCGAACCCAGGGCCTATTGTATACGATCGGGGAAAAAGGCCTCGACATTCTGGAGGATTTAGCGGTGCCCCGTTTTGGGGTAGAGTTCAGTTCGTAAAGGGTCAGTCCAGCAGACCCACTTATTCAGCACTGCTGCCTTCTCTGGGTGCACCTGTGCTACCCTATTTCAGTGCCATTCCAGAGAGCTGCTACCGTCCACCGGCTATTCACGATCCTTCCAGTGGGTATTCAGGTCCCCAGGTTCAGGCTCAAGGTCAATCTTCTTCCGCATCGAGAGGTTGCTATTAGTGCGGGGAGCTTGGTCACATGAGGAGATCTTACTAGGTTTCGGGGATAGGCAGGGCAACAGGGCCAGCAGGGCCATCAGCCCATAATTAACACACCGACCGTCCAGCCTGCTAGAGGCGGAGGGCAGGTGTGTAGGGGTCGCCCTAGAGGTGGAGGTGAGACAGGTGGCACTCCATCTAGGTTCTATGCCTTTCTGGCTAGACCAGATGCATTAGCCTCAGATGCAGTGATCACATGTATTATTTCTGTTTGCGATAGGGATACTTCAGTACTATTCGATCTAGGGTCTACATATTCATATGTTTCTTCTCTATAGCTCATTATCTAGATGTCTCGCGTGAGTCCTTCGGTGCTCCTATATATGTGTCCATACCCGTTGGCTAATCTATTATTGTGGATCCGGTTTACACATTGTGACTTTCTGTGGTTATAAGACCAGGGCGGATCTTTTGTTGCTCGACATGACCAACTTTAAGGTCATCCTAGGCATGGACTGGTCCTGTATCATGCCATTCTTGATGTTGTCCCAAGACTGTTACCTTGGCAATGCCGGAGTTGCCTAGATTGGAGTGGAGGGGTCCATCTATCAGTGCATCTAGTCAGGTTATCTCTTTCCTGAAGGCTCGACACATGGTCGAGAAGGGTTGTTTGTCTGATCTAGCTTTTGTTCGGATACCACTTGAGAGACTTCTATGATTAATTCAGTGCCCATGGTGCGGGAGTTCTCTGATGTGTTTCCTTCTGATTTACCAGGCATGCCACCAGATCGTAATATTGATTTTTTATTGATTTGGTACCAGGTACCCCCTGTACCGCATGGCTCCGAAGGATTTGAAGAAGTTGAAGGAGCAGCTTGAGGAGTTGCTAGCAAAAGGGTTCGTCAGGCCGAGTGTGTTGCCTTGGGGTGCACCGGTGTTATTTATGAAAAGAAGGATGGGAGTATGCAAATGTGCATTGATTACCGCCAGTTGAACAAAGTTACCATTAAGAACAAGTACATGTTGCCATGTATTGATGATTTGTTCGACCAGTTGTCGGGTGCCAGGGTGTTCTCTAAGATCGACTTGAGATCTGGGTATCATCAGCTGAAGATTCATGCTTTGGATGTTCTGAAAACGGCGTTCCGGACTAGGTATGGCTACTATGAGTTTCTGGTGATGTCTTTCGGCTTCACCAATTCCCCGACTGCGTTTATGAATTTGATGAAACTGGGTGTTCAGGCCATATCTTGACTCATTCATCATTGTCTTCATTGATGACATATTGATCTACTCGCGTAGTATGGAGGAGCACGAGCAGCATTTGAGAGTTGTGCTTCAGACATTGCAGGAACAGAAGCTATATGCTAAGTTCTCCAAGTGCAAGTTCTGGTTAGATTCTGTGGCATTCTTGGGGCATGTTGTACCAGGTGAGGGTATTAAGGTGGACCCCAAGAAAATTGAGGTAGTCCAGAGTTGGCCTCGTCCTACCACAGCGATCGAGATCAGGAGTTTCTTGGGGTTAGTAGGTTATTATCGTCGGTTTGTGGTGGGCTTCTCATCTGTTGCAGCACCTTTGACTAGATTGACCCAGAAGGGTGCTCCGTTCCGATGGTTTGGTTTTAGTGTTGCCTTCCGGTTTGGGGATGTATACTGTGTATTGCTATGCTTCACGCATTGGCCTGGATTTTGTATTGATGTAGGGGGTGAGTTATCGCATATGCTTCACGTCAGTTGAAGCCCCCCGAGAAGAATTACCCCGACATGATTTGGAGTTGGCCGCGATAGTTCATGCTCTCAAGATCTGGAGGCATTTATATTTATGGAGTGTCTTGTGAAGTTTACTCCGATCATCGTAGCTTGTAGCATTTGTTTAAGTAGAGGGATCTTAATTTGAGGCAGCGCAGGTGGCTCAAGTTACTGAAGAACTATGATATTACCATCCTTTACCATTCAATCAAGGCGAATCTGGTTGCGGATGCCTCGAGTAGAAAGGCCGAGAGTATGGGTAGTTTTGAATTTATTTTATCGGAGGAGAGGCCATTGGCTTTGACATTCAGTACTTAGCTAACAGACTTGTGAGCTTGGATATTTTAGAGCACAGTTGAGTTCTTGCATGTGTTGTGGCTCAGTCTTTATTATTTGAGCAGATCAAGGCTCGTCAATAAAGTACAACAACAGTGAATCTCTAATAATGACACAACTCTCTTTTGTGTTCTAACTCTTCCTATCTTTTAAGACACTGATAAACTTAAGATTACAGTGTTTAAACTAAGAAGTAGAGAGACTTAGAAAAACAATGTGTGTAGTTGCGCAAGTCTTCCAATTGATCTTAGCAGCCTTCTTATAGGAGATGAAAAGAGCCGTTGAGTCTAGACCAGAAATAGAGGCACAAGATCTTTAAAAGGATTTGACCCAAGGGGTGCCTCTCCGAATCCTGCTCTTGGGAAGGGCCGGATTCGATATAGACTTTCCTTGTCACAACTTTGATTTACGAGACAATCAATCCTCTGACTGAGCTTTAATTAAGGATATTGAATATTTGCTGGCAATAACTCCTTGATTGGTAATCTGATTTCCTTGATTGAGGCCGAGTAGATCTACAGGCGTTTGATTCCTTCTTCAGGTCCATTGATTTAGCAATCACATCTTTAGATAGCTTCTCATTGTTTTTCTTCCTTTTGATGATTCCTGCGAAGTAGGGTAATTGAACATTGTCATCACTGAAACCTTGGAATTTAACTTAACAATCTCCCCCTTTTTGATGATGACAATCAAGAGAGAATAAACATTAATTATGAAACTTCCCTTTTTATTTCACTTCCTAGGTTGCTCCCCCTGACTTGATGCTTGCTCCCCCTGAGAGGTTGAATTACCACTACTTGATGCTTGCTCCCCTGAGAGGTTGAATTACTTCTCTTACCTGTTCTCCCCTTTTGACATCAATCAAAAGGGAAAGTAAACAACACAAGCAAAAGTAATATAGAAAGTAATATACATAATAACTAGCCGGATAGTGCAGCAAAAGTAATGCCTTCAGCAGAGGCATGGGTTATACAGACCCAAGCAAAAACGTTTATAAGGACTACCAGCAAGCAAGCAAAAACAAGAAAAGAGAAAATATTATTTTTGAACCCATCACACGAATACACATTAGTTTCTTCTCAGGAAGTACTTGAGGGTGTTGATCACTTTGGTAGAGAAGGAGTCATAGGAATTTCTCGACATCTTTGACAAGCTTATCCATCTTTTTAGTCATAGAAATAAAAACCCTGGTTCCTTGTCTCCTTGTAGCTCCTATATCCGTTCAGAGCTTAGCCACATCTGTACCTAGCCTTAGTAACTTACCTGATTTTTTTCCACCCGTTCCTTCATCTCAACCACTAGATGTTTTACCTCATCCAAATATTTCTGCATCTGCAGAAGATTTTGAGAGGCAGTCGACTGAGATGTTGGTTGTTCAGTTTGAACTTCAACTAGCACTGGAATACTGTCAACTTTGGCGCGTTTAACCCATCCATCATCCCCCAAGGTGTTCCCCATCATTGAAAAGGCTGTCTTATCATAAATGTTGGTAATGTGCTTGGGTGTAAAGGGTGACGAATCTACCTTCATAACATCGAGGATGTGTGAGATGAGCAGACCATATGGTAAACAAGCAGCAGAGGAATATATGTCCCTAATACTTTCAAGCATGTATTGGCGAATCCACACAAGCCAATCCAGTCTTTTAATATTAACAAGACAGTTAAGGACAAAAATATCTCTAGTGGATAAAGAGCTAAGAGACCCAGTTCTGGGGAGTAAAGTGGTAGCAATCATGTGGGTCAAGACACGATGTTCAAAATTTAGGTTCTTGGGGCCAATATCATGGGGGTTATCATATAAAAAGACTTTAGATTCTTCAAAGGATACTTCAAAATCTTTTGACCAAGAATTTTGTACAAAACATCAAACGCACTAAACTTAGCAGAGAAAATCTTTTCAAATTGATAAGAGTCTAGAACAATTCTAGTGCCTAACAACATAGATTCCAGGTCATCTTTGTCATTCACAAAAAGGTTTGCATAAAACATCCTCACAGGTTCCTCATACACAGAGTTACCAACAGTGTTAAACAGAGAAGAAAGATGCTGAAAATCAAATATAGAGGCCACATCACAGTGCAGATTTTTCATGAGAGAAAGACTTATAGAGCGTCCATAAGCCATAGATTTCGACTTGTAGGACTGAAACCTTGCTTTTTCACTCGGGCCATAAAAGATCAACTTATCCTCAGCTTCAAATTCAGTGTTCTCTACCTTTCCTTTCTTGCATGCAGCCTTTTGGGGGTTTGTTCCATGGGCCCTTTTCCTGCCTTTTTCTGACTAATGGGAGGATTTTCGGAGGATTCACTACTCTCAATGTTCGCTTTGAGAAAATCTGAGTCAATAGACGACTCCAAATCTACAGGTTCTTCAGGGTTGAGGGGTTTTTGAAATCTTCGGCTTCGTCTAGTTGTAGTAGAGGAAGAGAGATTTCTTTTGGCTATGGGGAGAAGGTTTGTTTGATAAGAATAAAGAGAGTAACAGAGATGGGATGGATTTTATCGATGCTTTTGGAGTAATGAACGGTCGCCTTGGTTAAAGAAAAAGGCGGGTTCAGAAGCAAATGATGCTTCTGAAGTGACTGATCGGCGAACCTGATGAAGAAGCAATTATTACACCTATACAAAAATTAATTAAGCCACACTTACTTAAGGAAATAAAATATTTTAGAACACGGTAAAAAGATTTGATTTACAATTCTGGCAAAATGCCAATCTTTTTCCCGAGAAAACAAAATTTGTCTTCCAAAAGTGGTTTTGTAAAAATATCGGCAAGTTGAGAATCAGTACTAATAAATTCTAATACAATATCGCCTTTAGCGACATGATCACAGATTAAATGATGCTTAATTTCTATATGCTTTGTCCTAGAATGATGCACAAAATTTTTTGATAAGCAAATAGCACTGGTATTATCACAAAATATAGGAGTAGAGGTAAGAGATAAATCATAGTCGAGAAGTTGATGCATAATTCATAGAACTTGTGTACAACAGCTTCCGACAACTAAATATTCTGCTTCAGCTGTTGATAGGGCAACACAATTTTGCTTCTTGCTATGCCAAGACACTAATGCATTTCCCACGAGTTGACACGTGCCACTAGTGTTTTTCCTATCAATTTTGTCACCTGCAAAATCTGCATCTGAGAAACCTTTTAAAGCAAAATTGTTAGGACGATCATACCATAATCCTAGATCAGAAGTGCCAATTAGATATCTAATAATACGTTTAACAGCAGTGAGATGAGATTTCTTAGGAGCCGACCTAAATCTTGCACACTTGCATACACTGAACATAATATCTGGTCAACTAGCAGCGAGATACAATAGGGATCCAATCATCCCTCTATACATGGTTTCATCGACCCTTTCTCCATTGTTGTCTTCATCGAGCACTGTTGATGGACTCATTGAAGTGCTGATTGACTTTGCATTTTCCATGCCAAACTTTTTGATAAGCTCCTTAGTGTACTTTGTTGTTACAACCCGTACTTTAATAGTAGGTTGAGGTCCAGCGTGATAGCATGAGTTTTCTGAACGATTAATTAAATGATTTTTCCCTATTTGAATTTGGAAAGTTCAAAGTTTCTTTTGGTAACGTTGGGTGTCGAAAGTTTATAGCTTATCAGAAATTTGGGGTTCAATGATTGACTATTTAAATATATTATTTGGTTCATACTTAATCTTGCCTAAAAGGGTCGATTTTTGCAAGACTGGTTCAAAGTTCAAAATTAAATATGTTCACTCTCTTCATGCTCGTTTATATGGACGTTTTAATAATAGTGTATACATATTAATTTTATATGGAATTTTGAGTGGAACTTTCTTTGTAAAGAAAAAAATAAAGGGAACAACTCTCATTCGCTCTGTCTAGGGTATTTATATACTCCCAGTTCATTTCAGAAGAGAGTTGAGGTAAAGCTACCTCGAGAAATTTGATACTGCCAGGTAACGTCGATCTCCCTTCTGATTTTGTAAATGATTTTTCCTTAATTAAGTCGACTTTTTGCTAATATTCTGTCTAACTTATTAAAGCAATTAACTAACTAACTCTTAGTAATAAATTCAGAATTTGAAAGTAGTGTACCCACTTATAGATGAGTTTAATTTAATACTTTTCAAGGATTCTTGTAATGAGTACTATTTTTTGTGAAAGAAGGTTTTCTGGTAATGTACTGTTTGGTGGATGAAATTATATTGGAAAGAACTGAAATTGAATTATTTATTAGCTATGTTTAAATGATAACTTATTTAATGAGTGACAGTATGTGATTTTATGTAGTACTTCGAATATGTTTTAAATTATACACATAATACGAGAAAAGTTTATGAGATTTTCTTGATTGTAAAGATATGCAAAAAAAAAAAATCACAAGGAAAGAAGTTTTTTTTTTTTTTTTTTTTTTATCATTTTAAGAATTAAACGTACGAAAATTTGTACTCTTTATATGAGATTAGGAAAATTATAAGTTGAGAAAGTATATATATTTTTACATGGATATTTTAATGAAATAATAGCGTATGTATTTATTTTATATGATACCACATGACCATGATAGTAAGTTATATAATGTGTATTAAAAATAAGTAGAATTTTAAGTAATTTGAGACAATTCTTAATTATGCGGATAATTAATTAATTACCGGGTACAAGATACTACCTAATTACCTAATAAGTAGATAAAGATTAAAAGACCCCCCACCCCACGTGGCAGCACCCCCTTAAAGCATATGTATGACTCTTAAGTCATATGAGAATAGGTGGCATATGATGGTATGAATCTTGTAGTGGTTGTCACCTTTAGAAGTGATAATTGTGATGGAGACGAGAGGGAAAAATTCTTCTTCAGTTACTTCGTTTTCATGTCCTTTTAGTTAATCTTCATGGTGCTCTTTTCAGCTAGTTTGTGTTGAGGTGGGGTCTTGTTTGTGTGTGTGGATTATTATAATTTATCTCGCTGTTCCTACAATGGCCAAGTCCTGTGTGTGACTTAAGAGGGGTTGCTACCGTAACTTGGCCTCTCTTTTAATGCCAAGCTTTTGAATTCCAACCGTTAGGCCACAGGAAATGTTTTGCGGGAGTTATTTTCCGGTGGAGATTGCTTCAGTCACGTTCTATATGGGTTTCTGGTGGGAAGTTTTAGATGGTCGCAAAACATTGATTTTAGGATATATTCTGTGCTTGCTTTTTACAGGTATGTTAAGGCTATCCTTTCTTTCTTTTGGCATGATTCAAGTAACGATACGTAAACGCAATGCTATTCCACAAGTAATTTTACTCTTAACAGTTTAAGGTTAGAAAGTGAAGCGCCACGATGCCCACGAGGTACAATGTATATTATCATAAAATATGACTATGAACTTTTACATGTATTATATGTATCTTTTTTCAAATATGTATTAATAATGTGTACACTATTATATATAAAGAATGTTGCTTGAATAATTATGCATAGCAATTGTACTTGTATTTTAAATATGTATGATTTTGTATCTAATAATTGCGTTCTTTATATTTGGATAAGGCCTATCTTGCAAAAATGAAAATTGTGTTTGAAGTTTTAAGTCATCAGCAATGTACACGTCAAAAAAAAATTATACATACTCGCTCAAAGATACTTACACACTGTCAAGATACTTTAGTTGTGAAAGTATAATCAATTGACAATACATTGCTCCAAAAATACTTTACACCCCAAAAGATTATAGACATGCAAAGAAATTAGGGGTTGGTTTGAGCCATATGAAAACATGCAGATCAAAGGAAAGCAATAAAAGGAAATTTGAATGAATAATCTATCAAAGATACTAACACAATGTCAACATACTTCAGTTGTAGTTGAAGGTATAATGATTGACATTCCGAGATATTTTATTAACGTATTTCTCATGCATTGCATTCATTTACATGTACATTTACCTATGACTCAGACGGCGTTATATACGCGTATATATGTATATATATGTATATGGGATATGAAAAAAGGTTACGGCGTTATATACGCACCACCTCCTGATCAGCTGGTATACGTTGATGATTTTGCCCACAGTGGCACCAGATGGCGTTATATACGCGTATATGTATAAATATATGTATATGGGATATGGAAAAAAGGTTACGGCGTTATATACGCACCACCACTTGATCAGCTGGTATACGATGATGATTTTGCCCACAGTGGCTAAGATGATGGGATGCCCTCAGAGGCTTTATGATTATGTACCTACAGACCTATGCATTACATGACATTTATAAGCATATGCATGATACTATACAAATTTCATGATTTACAGAGCTATCCAGACTTATAGGTTGAGTCCTTTACTCCATGTTTCTTCCATGTCCTTAATTAATGTTAACTTACTGTTATGTTTCAGTTCTGACTTACATACTCAGTACATTATTCGTACTGACGTCCTTTTGTTGGGATGCTGTATTCATGCCTGCAGGTATAGATAATATGTTTGACGAGCCCTCGTAGTAGATGAAATTGGTATTCAGCGAAGGATTGGTAAGACTCCACCTCATTCGGGGTGCAGCCGTGTCTATAAGTCATCATGTCAGAGTTTTGCTACAGACTTATGGGTAGGCCGGTACCTTGTCCCATTTTATGTCAAATGATCTTAGACGCTATGTAGACACAGGTTTACTATGTATAGTATGTCAGAGGCCTTGACGGCCCATATGTATTCATGTTTTATGAACGATGGTTCATTGATATAATATTTGCCCACTTACAATTCTACATTACGAGTTATGGCCATGTTGGCCCATGCTAGTTATAAAAAGGAATGAATGTGTTACAGAGTGGTTCGCTCAGGCCACTACGGCACCGTGTGCCAGCCACGCCTCCCCAGGTTCGGGGCGTGACATTGGTTTGGCTAATAAAAATTTCTTTAGGAGACTATTTGATCTGAAGTCCGAGAAAGAATGTCAATTCTCCCACCATGCTCATTTCGAATTATCCTTTCATGAAAAGAGCAAATTCTTCACATAAAGTAGAGTTAGGACTACCAAAAATAATGTCATCAACATAAATTTGAGTAATAAGATTACCTGAACTAGAATCCTTAATAAAAAGGGTTGTATCGATATTACCTCTTTTGAACCATTGATTTAAAAGAAAAGAGCTTAACCTTTTGTACCAGGCACGCGGAGCTTGTTTGAGACCATACAATGCTTTAGTCTGCTTGTATACATGATCAGGAAAGGTGACGTTTGCAAATCCTGGTGGTTGCTTTACATATACTTCTTCAGAGATGTAGCCATTTAGGAACGCACTTTTAACGTCCATTTGAAACAACTTGAAACCTTTATGAGCAGCAAATGCAAGTAATACTTGAATGGATTCAAGTCTTGCTACAGGAGCAAAAGTTTCATCATAGTCAATTTCTTCTTGTTGAGAGTATCCTTGAGCAACCAATCTTGCTTTATTTCGAACCACTTGACCTGATTCATTCAATTTGTTTCTGAATACCTATTTAGCTCCAATGATTTGAGGAGTTATAAGGTATTGGAACCAATTCCCATACTTTCTTTCTTTCAAATTGATCTAGTTCCTCTTTCATAGCACTTATCCAGTGAGTATCTTTTCGAGCTTCATCCACTTTCTTTGGCTCAATTTGAGAAATCATAGCCACATGAGATTTGTTTTTCTGAGATCTCCTTGTAGTGATTCCTTCCTGTGGATCTCCTGTAATAAACTTGTGAGGATAGCCAGGTTCGCTTCTCTATTAATTTGGGGTGTTTGAGGGAGGATCTCTTCTTATATTAGTCGACTGATTTGTTTGAGATGATTCGTGAATTTCTACTGACTCTTCAGCTGGTTGAGTTTGCTGATCAGCTGATTCACTTTGATGATCCTTTCCTGTAATGATAGATTTAGGGACAAAATGAATTTCCTCATCTTCAGGAAGTTTTTCATTCCTTGGACGAGGGTTAGTATCAACAAAAACAACATGAATTGATTCTTCAATGCAAAGAGTTCTTTTATTGTAAACTCTATATGCTCTACTTGAAGGAGAGTAACCAAGAAATATACCTTCATCACTTTTAGGGTCAAACTTACCCAAATTATCCTTTCCATTATTGTGAATGAAGCATATGCATCCAAAAGGGTGAAAATAGCTAATATTGGGTTTCTTACCATTCCATAGTTCATAAAGAGTCTTTTTGAGAATAGGTCAAATCAGACACCTGTTCATAATGTGACAAGCTGTGCTTACTGCTTCTGCCCAGAAATGGCGAGGTAGAGAATTTTCCACAATCATGGTCCTTTCCATGTCCTGTTGGGTTCTATTTTTACACTCTACCAATCCATTTTGTTGCGGAGATCTTGGTGAACAGAAGTTGTAAGAGATTCCATGATCGTTGCAAAAGTTTTCAAAAGCTCTGCTTTCAAATTCTCCTCCATGATCACTTCTGATAGAAGAGATGTAGTGACCATCTTCTCGTCGAACCTTCTTATAGAAAACTTCAAACTTCTTTAGAGCATCATCTTTATGACTCGAAACATAACCCGAGACCAAATAAATCCATATGCAATAGTTGGAGAGTTTTTGAGGTGGAAACAAAATTCTTGATTTTGAAAGAAGAGCGAGTTTGTTTTCCTAGTTGACATGCATCACAAATATGAAGAAAAATCTAGTTTAGGAAGTCGAATAACGAGATAAAGTTTAGAAAGCTTTTGAATAGTATGCATGCTAGCATGGCAAAATTTTCTATGCCAGACCCAGGGATCATCAATTATAGAAGAAAGACAGATTTGATCCCCATGATTATCTAGGTTGCTAATAGTATAGACATTTCTATCTCTATTACCTGAAAGAATGACTTTACATGATTCATCTTCTATAAACCAACCATGTTTCTTAAAACGAACCTCGTAGTCATTGTCACATAGTTGGCTAATGCTAAGCAGATTGTAGCCGAGTTCATCAACCAGGTAGACTTTATCTACATCAAAAGTTGAGCTTAGAGGAACTTTTCCGACACCAATTATATTTCCCTTGGATTTGTCTCCAAATGTGATTGTTCCTCCATCTAGTTTGGTGACTGTCTTGAACAATTGTTTGTCACCAGTCATATGTCCGGAACACGCGCTGTCGAGATACCATTTTCCTTTTCGATTCTTCTTGCGGTGTTCGTGTAAAATAAAATTACTTGTTTTTAGGTACCCAAGCTTGCTTGGGTCCTGAAAGGTTAGAATGCTGAGTGTTAGTTTGATTTAAAGATTTTGGTCACCAGACCCATCTTCCGTCACCCTTAAACCTGCGGTGATTTGAGGTGTGGCCCTTTTTACCACAATAAAAACAAAATGGACTATTTGAATTTTTAGAATCTTTTTCTGCCTTGATTCTGTTCCTGCATTGGTTAGTCTTATGCCCATTTTTACCACAAAAGGAACACCCATGCGATTTCTTCTGTTTGTGATGAACAGTCTGATTTGATTTGATTGAACTATGATTAGTGAATTTTTGCAATCCATTCAATTGAAGTTGAAGTTCATTAACTTCTTCCTATAGCATATCACGTTCAATTTCACAAACTTCTAGCTTCAGGGCCCATTCTTTCTTTTCTCTTTGAATCTTTCTGAGTTCATTTAGAACTCTTTCAATATCTGCAAGAGCAATATCAACGAATTCTTGGAGTTCATAACAATTAGGGCAATTTAGGGGACGTACCTCACTAGTTCCCTCGTTTGCCATGAGACCAAGTTGATCTGAGTCTTCTTCTTCATTTGTTCCTCAGTTTCCTAAGAACCCACGCTCTCCTGATTCTTCATTGCTATCATCTTCTATGGCCATGAAGCACATATTTGCAATTTCTTCATGATCAGACTCTTCTTCATCACTCCAGGCTCCAAAAGACTTCTTCCTTTGTAGATTCCTGCTCAGCTTCTTCTTTAGTTCTGGACAGTCAGCTTGAATGTGTCCATGTTTATCACATTCGTAGCATCTTCTATCATTGTCATTGTTTATCCTTCCCTTTCTGAAGTTTGGTTTACCTCTTCTGCTATTTCTCTTTTTCTTCATCATGCTAGTTACAACTTGAGAAAGCATGGCTATATTCATCATGTTCTCCTCCTTAATTTTCTTCTTCTATCTTTTGGTTCAGTCCACAATTGCTTTGAAGGTCGAATGTTTTCTCTTTTTCTTGTTGTAATCTGTCTATCCAGTGAGTTTTCNGGAGAGTTTGGGGAGTTTGGCATATCTACTAGTTTCAGAGAGGCCTATGGCGATGGACGTTCAGGCCTTAGCCAGCCAGTTTGTGAGATTGGACCTCTCGGAGCCCAGTCGGGTTCTAGCTTGTGTGGTCTCCCGGTCTTCCTTATTTGATCATATCAGGGAGCGACAGTATGATGACCCTCATTTGCTTGTCCTCAAGGACAAGGTGGTGTGGCGATGCCAGAGATGCGACAATCGGAGATGACGGAGTATTGAGGATGCAGGGCCGAATTTGTGTACCCAATGTCGATGAGCTTCGAGAGTTGATTTTAGAAGAGGCCCACAGCTCGCGGTATTCCATCCATCCGGGTGCCGCGAAGATGTATCAGGACTTGAGGCAGCACTACTGGTGGAGGCAGATGAAGAAAGATATAGTTGGGTATGTAGCTAGATGCATCAACTGTCAGCAGGTGAAGTATGAGCACCAGAGACCGGGTGGATTGCTTCAGCAGATAGAGATTCCGGAGTGGAAGTGGGAGCGGATCACCATGGACTTCGTATCTGGACTCCCACGGACTTTGAGGAAGTTCGATGCCATTTGGGTTATTGTGGATCGGCTGACCAAGTCCGCGCATTTCATCCCTGTGTGTACTACCTATTCCTCGGAGCGGTTGGCGGAGATTTATATCCGGGAGATTGTCCGTTTGCATGGCATTCCAGTTTCTATTATTTCAGATAGAGGTACTCAGTTCACATCGCGGTTATGGAGAGCCGTACAGCAGGAGTTGGGTACTCGGGTGGAGTTGAGCACAACATTTCACCCTCAGACGGACGGACAGTCCGAGCGCACTATTCAGATTCTTGAGGATATGCTCCGTGCGTGCGTGATTGAGTTTGGAGGTTCTTGGGATCAGTTCTTGCCATTAGCGGAGTTTGCCTACAACAACAGCTATCAGTCCAGCATTCAGATGGCACCGTACGAGGCCTTATATGGTAGGCGATGTAGACTCTGGTGGGTTGGTTCGAGCCGGGTGAGGCCAGATTACCGGGCACAGATTTGGTTCAGGATGCTTTGGAGAGAGTCAAGGTGATTCAGGATAGACTCCGTACAGCCCAGTCCAAATAGAAGAGTTACGCGGACCGGAAGGCTCGTGATGTTTCCTACATGGTTGGAGAACGGGTTCTGCTTCGGGTTTTGCCTATGAAGGGTGTTATGAGATTTGGGAAGAAGGGTAAGTTGAGTCCGAGGTTTATAGGCCCTTTTGAGATATTGAGGCGTGTTGGGGAGGTTGCTTACGAGCTTGCCTTACCTCCCAGCTTGGCAGGAGTTCCTCCGGTATTTCATGTTTCTATGCTCCGGAGGTATCACGGTGATCCGTCGCACGTGTTGGATTTTAGCTCAGTCCAGTTGGAGAAGGATCTATCTTATGTTGAGGAGCCAGTGGCAATATTGGACAGGCAGGTCAGGAAGCTGAGGTCGAAGAACATTGCGTTCGTGAAGGTTCAGTGGCGGGGTCAACCGGTCGAGGAGGCGACCTGGGAGACCGAGCAGGATATGCGCAGCCAGTACCCTCATCTTTTCACTACTTCAGGTATGTCTGTATGCTCGTTCGAGGACGAACGAATGCTTAAGTGTAGGAGGATGTAATGACCCGGCCGGTCGTTTTTGAAATTTACGCCCCGATCCCCTATTAACTACTTTCCCCAAGTTTATTTCTGCTATTTTGATTTGCCGGGATGTCCGGTCTTGAGTTTCGGAGAGTTTTGGGACACTTAGTCCCTAAATGAGAGCTTAAGTGTTGGAAAACTGACCATAGTCGGAACAGTGCGAAGACGGCCTCGGAATGGAAATTCAATGGTTCCGTTAGCTCCGTTAGATGATTTCGGGGTTGGGAGAGTGTTCGGAATGTATTTTAGAGGTCCATAGCTAATTTAGGCTTGAAATGCCGAAGTTTGAATTTTTGAAGTTTCCTGTCCGATAGTGAGATTTTGATCCGAGGGTCAGAATGGAATTCCGGAAGTTGCAGTAGCCCCGTCATGTCATTTGGGATGTGTGTGCAAAATTTCAGGTCATTCGGACGTGTTTTGGTTAGGTTTTTGATCGAAAGCGTATTTTGACAGAATTTGAAGTTCTTAGGCTTAAATCCTTGATTAATTCGAGTTTCCGACGTTGTTTTAGGTGGTTTAAGGATTTGGTACAAGTTTGAATGATGTTATGGGATATGTCCGTAGGTTTGGTTGAGGTCCCGGGGGCCTCGGGTGTGTTTCGGATGCTCAACGGGGCATTTTTGTGTTGAAAAGAGTTGCAGATTTCTCTTCAGTTCTGCTGCAGGTTTTCCTTCTCTGCAATCGCAGCTTCCACTCCGCGATCGCATAGTGTAATTTCAGAGGGTGATGATTTTGTTCTTTGCGATCGCAATAGCTGGTTCGCGATCGCAGAAGTCAGTCTTTCCCTTCTTCGCGTTCGCAAGTGTTCTCCCGCGTTCGCATAGTAGAAATTAGGAGCTGGTACTTCATTGCAATTTCCTCTTCGCGATCGCGTGGCACTGTTCGCGATCGCATAGGTCTGTTTCTCTCTCTTTTGCGATCGTATGGCTTGGGCTGCGTTCGCATAGGTTATTTTCTGAGCCTTTAAATTTTACTCTTCGCGATCTCATTTCTCCTCTTGCGATCGCATAGAACCAAATGCCTGGGCAGATATAAACATTTCAAAACGAGGGTTTAGCCATTTTTACCAAAACTCAAGCTTGAGAGCTCGAATTTGAGGGAGATTTCGAGGGTTTTTCAGGGACAACGATTGGGTAACGATTCTAAACTCCTTTATACTTGTAACCTACTAATCTAAGCGTAAATTCCTATTTTAATTTCAGATTTTGAATGACAAATTGATAAAACTTCATAGACCGAATTATTGAGTTTTGAGTGGGTGTTTGACCTCCGATTTGAGAGATTTTTTATGGTTAGACTCATGAGAGTACGAGGGTTCTGAAAATGTCAATTTCATCCGATTCTAAGACATTGGCCTGAGGGGCGTTTCGGTCATTTTACCTAATTTCGCGTCTTAGCTTTGAATTAAATCGTAGAATCAGTTGTTTGAGATGTTATTTACGATATGTAATTGAATTGAATAGATTTGGGCCGTTCGGAGTCGGATACTCGTGGCAAACTTGTGGCTTCAGGGCCCATTCTTTCTTTTCTCTTTGAATCTTTCTGAGTTCATTTAGAACTCTTTCAATATCTACAAGAGCAATATCAACGAATTCTTGGAGTTCATAACAATTAGGGCAATTTAGGGGACGTACCTCACTAGTTCCCTCGTTTGCCATGAGACCAAGTTGATCTGAGTCTTCTTCTTCATTTGTTCCTCAGTTTCCTGAGAACCCACGCTCTCCTGATTCTTCATTGCTATCATCTTCTATGGCCATGAAGCACATATTTGCAATTTCTTCATGATCAGACTCTTCTTCATCACTCCAGGCTCCAAAAGACTTCTTCCTTTGTAGATTCCTGCTCAGCTTCTTCTTTAGTTCTGGACAGTCAGCTTGAATGTGTCCATGTTTATCACATTCGTAGCATCTTCTATCATTGTCATTGTTTATCCTTCCCTTTCTGAAGTTTGGTTTACCTCTTCTGCTATTTCTCTTTTTCTTCATCATGCTAGTTACAACTTGAGAAAGCATGGCTATATTCATCATGTTCTCCTCCTTAATTTTCTTCTTCATCTTTTGGTTCAGCCACAATTGCTTTGAAGGCGAATGTTTTCTTCTTTTCTTGTTGAATCTGTCTATCCAAGTGAGTTTTCTCAAAATCTATTAGATCACCTCTGAGTTCATCATAGGACATTTTATCAAGATCCTGACATTCGAGTGTGATGACCTTTGGCTGCCAAATCGTAGGTAGACTTCTGAGAATTTTTATGACTTGTTCTCCGCTTTTTATTGTTCTATCAAAGGATTTCAGATCTCCATGAATTTTGTTGAACCTGGAGAACATTTCTTCAGCAGATTCTCCGTCCTTCATTTGAAATAGCTCATACTCACGAACCAATAGATTTATCCTCGTTTCTTTTTGTAACGACCCGGCCGGTCATTTTTGGAATTTACGCCCCGATCCCCTATTAACTGCTTTCCCCAAGTTTATTTCTGCTATTTTGATTTGCCGGGATGTTTGGTCTTGAGTTTCGGAGAGTTTTAGGACACTTAGTCCCTAAATGAGAGCTTAAGTATTGGAAAATTGACCATCGTCGGAAAAGTGTGAAGACGGCCTCGGAATGGAAATCTGATGGTTCCGTTAGCTCCGTTAGGTGAATTCGGGGTTAGGAGCGTGTTCGGAATGTATTTTGGAGGTCCGTAGCTAATTTAGGCTTGAAATGCCGAAGTTTGAATTTTTGAAGTTTCCGGTCCGATAGTGAGATTTTGATCCGAGGGTCGGAATGGAATTCCGGAAGTTGCAGTAGCGTCATTTGGGATGTGTGTGCAAAATTTCAGGTCATTCGGACGTGTTTTGGTTAGGTTTTTGATCGAAAGCGTATTTTGAGAGAATTTGAAGTTCTTAGGCTTAAATCCTTGATTAATTCGAGTTTCCGACGTTGTTTTAGGTGGTTTAAGGATTTGGTACAAGTTTGAATGATGTTATGGGATATGTCCGTAGGTTTGGTTGAGGTCCCGGGGGCCTCGGATGTGTTTCGGATGCTCAACGGGGCATTTTGGAGTTGTTAAAAATTGCAGAAAATCTTCAGCTGTTGCAGACCCTTTTCTTCTTCGCGATCGCGTCCTCCTCCACGCGTTCGCGTAGAGTAATCTTGGAGGAGGACCAGTTACCTCTTCGCGTTCGCGTTCAATACTCCCGCGTTCGCGAAGCTTTGGCAGTTTCCTCCATCGCGTTTGCAGCTAAGCCCTCGCGTTCGCGTAGTGTTATTTGGCGCTGAGGGCTGTGTCTATTTTCTTCATCGCGTCCGCATGCCCTATCTCGCGTTCGCGTAGCCTTGCCAGTCCAAGCCTTCGCGTTCGCGTACTGTCCCACGCGTTTGCGTAGGGCAATTCGGGCAGCCTTCATTTTCCTTCTTCGCGAACGCGTGACTTCCTCCGCGTTCGCGATGCATTAAATATCTGGGCAGTTATAAAAATTTCAAAAACGAGGGTTTAGCCATTTTTACCAAAACTCAAGCTTGGGAGCTCGGATTTGAGCGAGATTTCGAGGGATTTTCAGGGGCATCGATTGGGTAACGATTCTAAACTCCTTTTTGCTTGTAACCCACTAATCTAAGCGTGAATTCCTCCTTTAATTTCGGATTTTGAATGAAAAATTGATAAAACTTCATAGACCGAATTATTGAGTTTTGAGTGGGTTTTTGACATCCGATTTGGGAGATTTTTATATGGTTAGACTCGTGAGAGTACGAGGGTTCTGAAAATGTTAATTTCACCCGATTCCGAGATGTTGGCCTGAGGGGCATTTTGGTCATTTTACCTAATTTCGCGTCTTAGCTTTGAATTAAATCGTAGAATCAGTTGCTTGAGATGTTATTTACGATATGTAATTGAATTGAATAGATTTGGGCCGTTTGGAGTCGGATACTCGTGGCAAACGTGTGGTTTCGAGTTGATTTTGGAGCCGGTTCGAGGTAAGTGGCTTGTCTAACCTTGTGTGGGGGACTTTTCCCCTTAGGATTGATATTGTGTTAATTGAAATGCCTCGCGCGTGAGGTGACGAGCGCGCACTTGTGCTAATTGTTGGAAATCCGATTTTTCTTTAAAAATGTGTTCCTCCTTTCCTTGCTTATACTGTTTGATATTTAAACCCGCTGTAGCTTAGAGAAGCATGTCTACTTGACTAAATTGCTTTATTTGTCTTAACTGCCTTAATTGTACTACGTGAACCATGCTAGGCTAGGATTACCTGCTTCACTTTGATATGAAATTGATAGGATTGAGTTCTGTTGTTGCTGTGTATTTTACTTTGGGACTACAGAACGGTATTCTGGGAGATCCCCCTGCACTTTATTTTGGGACTACGGACGGTATCCCGGGAGCTCCCCTGTATGTTTACTTTGGGACTACGGAATTGCATTCCGGGAGATCCCCTGCACTTTATGAGTTGGACTACGGGACTGCACCCGGGAGATCCACTAGACATGATGTTTATATTTGGGGACTACAGGACGGTATCCTGGGAGATCCCCGGTGGTTATCTCGGAGTTGAGTTATGTTCTTTCACTATGTTTTGCTTGCCTTTGTAATAGTTGTTGTGGTCCTTTATATCATGTGTTATTTAATTACACTATCATTTCACACTGTTAAACCTGTATTTTATTTGACCTCAGTAGGGCCCTGACCTTCCTCGTCACTATCCAACCGAGGTTAGGCTTGGCACTTACCGAGTACCGCCGTGGTGTACTCATGCCCTTTCTGCGCATGTTTTTCATGTGCAGACCCAGGTACTTCTACCCAGGCATATCATCCTTGAGGCAGGGAGCATTTCGGAGATTTCGAGGTACATCGGCCGCGTCCGCAGACCGAAGAGTCTCCTTCTTTACTCTATCTTTAGTGTTAGCCCTTCTATCGTACTATTGATGTAGACATTTCTGGAGATTAGAGCACTTTACTGAATTCCATTTAGCATGTGTTCCCGTGAGTTTCCGGGTTTTGGGATAGTAATATAGGCTGCTGTGATGTGGAGTTGTATATGTTGAGCGGCATTTTATATACTGTTTCTCTTTTAAATTGTTCAGTTTTGTCTATTATTCCGCAACTTAGCTATGTTTCCGCATTATTAGGCTTACCTAGTTGTAGAGACTAGGCGCCATCACGACATGTTCACGGTGGGTGAACTGGGGTCGTGACACTTTTACCTTGTTGGTCCCTTCATATGTGACTTCGAATTTGTCCCACATATCCTTAGCAGTTTCACAACTTGAGATCTTTTCATATTCTTCACCATTGATAGCATTGTACAACAGATTTTTTGCTTTGGCATTCACAGTTATGACAACAACTTGCTCATCAGTGTAGTCATTTAAGTCAAGTGGATCAGTGGATACTATTACTTGACCATTTTCGTCTTTCTTTGGGGGAATTGGAAGATTTCCCTTTTCGATCACTCGCCAGACTTTGATGTCATAAGACATGGTGTATGTTTCCATACGTACTTTCCAATGAGAGAAGTGTTGTCCATTGAAGTATGGTGGTCGAACTTGAGAAGTTCCCTCTTGAAATAGTGCACCAAGGACTGTGTTTGATCCTATGATCTTTTCCTCACTAGCTGTTAAGCAAAGTTTGTGAGTCTTGCTCTGATACCAATTGAAAGTACAAGAGGGGGTGGGGTGAATTGTGGTCTATTAAAAATTAGTCGACTAACGATGATTTTAGTTGACTAGATCGAGAGCAGAATGTAAAATAACAGTAAATAGAAAGAGAATAACACACGATAATTTTATACTGGTTCGGTACCAGTGTGGTATTACATCCAATTTCCCTTGGGTCACAAGGGTTCCTTTTAGATCTTGAAAGTATTACAACAAGGATGGTTTTGATTCGTTCACCACCAACGAAGTACAACAAGAGTGAATCTCTAATAATGACACAATTCTCTTTTGTGTTCTAACTCTTCCTATATTTTGAGACACTGATAAACTTAAGATTACAGTGTTTAGACTAAGAAGTAGAGAGAGTTAGAAAACAATGTGTGTAGTTGCACAAGTCTTCCAATTGATCTTTGCAACCTTTTATAGGAGAGCAAAAGAGCCGTTGAGTCTCGACCACAAATAGAGGCACGGGATCTTTAAAAGGATTTGACCTAAGTGGTGCCTCTTCGAATCCTGCTCTTGGGAAGGGTCAGATTCAATCATGACTTTCCTTGTCACAACTTTGATTTACGAGACAATCAATCCTTTGACTGAGCTTTAATTAAGGATACTGAATATTTGCTGGCAATAACTCCTTGATTGGTAATCTGATTTCCTTGATTGAGGCCGAGTAGATCTGCAGGCTTTTGATCCTTCTCAAGGTCCATTGATTTAGCAATCACATCTTTAAATAGCTTCTCATTGTTTTTCTTTCCTTTTGATGATTCCTGCAAAATAGGGTAATTGAACATTGTCATCATTGAAACCTTTGAATTTAACTTAACAGAGATGGCTCCATTTTAGGCTTTATATGGTCGGCGATGTCGTTCGCCTATCGGATGGTTTGAGCCCGGCGAGGCTAGGTTATATGGCACTGATCTAATGAAGGATGCCTTGTAGAAGGTAAAGTTGATTCAGGAGCGATTTCGTAAAGCACAATCTAGACAGAAGAGTTACGTGAATCAGAAGCCGCGTGATTTATCATTTATGGTTGGCGAGAATGTTCTCTTGAAAGTCTCGCCTATGAAGGGTATCATGAGGTTCGGGAAGAAGGGCAAGTTGAGCCCAAGGTTTATTGGCCCATTCGAGGTGTTGAGGCGAGTTGGGGAGATTGCTTATGAGCTTGCTTTGCCTCCTAGTCTATCGGGAGTTCATCCGGTCTTCCATGTGTCTATGCTCTGGAAGTACCATGTCGATAGGTTGCATATGTTAGATTATAACATGGTTCAGCTAGATGAGAGCTTGGGTTATGAGGAGGAGCCATTTGCTATTGTTGATAGGCAGGTTCATGAGTTGAGGTCCAAGAAGATTTCTACAGTAAAGGTCTAGTGGAGCGGTCAACCAGTCGAGGAAGCGACTTGGGAGACCGAGGAGAACATGCGGAGCAGATATCCACATTTATTCAGCACTCCAGGTATGATTCTAGACCCGTTCTAGGACGAACATTTGTTTAAAAGATGGAGAATGTAACGACCCGACTGTCGTTTTGCTTTCTAGATCTCCATTCCCCTAATTAAGACTTCCCGCATGTGCTTTTACTATTTTATGACTTGCGGGGATGGTTGGTTTAGGTTTGGAAGGGTTCGGGTTGAAATCAGAACACTTAGTTCCTTAATAGTGGCCTATGATGGCCAAGTTTGACTTGAGTCAACGTTTTGAGTAAACGACCTCAGAACCGAGATTTGATGGTTCGAATAACTGGACGTGTGTAAGATCGGGTTTCGGGCAATCCAGGAGTATTCCGGCGCTTGATGTTGAAAGTTGGTTTATTGAAGGTTTTTTAGTTCTTTAAATTTGGTTTGGAGTAGACTTTGGTATCATCGAGGTCCGTTTGAGATTCCGAGCTGGAAGTAGGTCCGTCGTGTCATTTATGACTTGTGTGCAAAATTTGAGGTCAATCGGAGTTGTTTTGGTATGATTCGGCGTTAGTTTTGGAAGTCGGATGTTTATAGTTTCGATAGGCTTGAATTGGGTTGCGATTCGTAGAATCGATGTTGTTTGATGTGATTTTTGGCCTCGAGTAGGTTCATTATGTGTTTTGAAACTTGTTGGTATATACGGACAAGGTCCCGGGGGCCCCGAGTGAAAATCGGATCATTTTGGGACTTAGTTGTTTTGGCTGAAGTTGCTGCTGTTCTAGTGTCTCCGCACCTGTGGAGGGTTTAGCCGCAGATGCGGACATGCAGGTGCGCGTGTTTCATCGCATAAGCAGAGGTGTCCATCCTAGGCCTAGGTTCGTAGGTGCGAACACCTAAGCGTAGATGCGCATCCGCATGCGCGAGGTTTCTTCCGTAGAAGCGGAAGTTAAGGGGCTAGGTGCGATCCATTTTTTCATAGAAGCGGGCTCGCAGAAGCGAGCATTGGTCCACGGAAGCGAAGAGATCCGGCCTAGGCGAGGACCACACCTGCGATGGATTTTTACGCAAGTACGGGATCACATATGCGATTGTTTAGCTACAGAAGCAGATATCGCTGGGCAGTGGATGGCATTTAATTCGGGACTTAGTCTTTTTTCCACACACTTTCACTTGGCTTGGGCGATTTTAAGAGCAGTTTTGTGCAGGATTCTCCTCAACATCACAAACTAAGTAATCCCTCCCATTTTTAAGTTAAAGACGTGAATTATAGGTAGATTAAACATGGAAAATAGTGAAACTTGTGGGAATTTGTGAAGAACCTAGGGTTTATGTAAAATTGAGATTTAATCATGAATTTGGTTATGGAAATTGGAATGAATAATATATTTGAGTTCGGGAGGTCATGGGTAACATTTATCTTCGAAGATTTCCGGAATCTAGGCATGTGGGCCAGGGGCTGAATTTTAGGAATCTTCCAAATTGGGTTGGGTAATCGTTCTAATAGTTAAATTATGAAATTTCGAGCAATTATTGATTCGTTTGTACAACCTTTGGCTAGTTTCGGATTGTTCGGCACCAACTTGAGGCTTTTAGAGCGATTTGTGGACCGGAAAGTGGACTTGGGAACGAGGTAAGTCTCTTGCCTAACCTTGTAAGAGGGAATTAACCCATAAGTATTTAAATTTTTTTTTGCTAATAATTGTGGGTGCTACGTACGTATGAAGTGATGAGAGTCCATGCGTACCTAAGATTCATGTTATGTCCGGGTAGACTTAGGCCTTGATTATGCTATTACTTGCACTAATTGTACTCAACTTGCTAGTTTAATTGCTTGTATTAATAAGTAAAATTTGGTTAAAGATTATGTTAAATCGAGCTTCATTACAGAGAAAGCTGGCGGAATGTTTATTTATTGATTGGAATTATATCCTTTCATAGTCTTACCTCGGAGTCGTAATATATATATATATATATATATATATATATATATATATATATATATATATATATATATGGATCGGGTCGTATGACCTCGACACAACTCGTGTGTGTTGTTACTCGAAGTCCGATTTTAATTTTTACTTGGTTTGTCTTTCATGAATCGAAGATTTATAATACATGTTAAGCCCTTACTTGTTTAGATTAATATGTGATATTTCGGACTTTTAAGTGTTATTTTGATAAATGGTCATTTAATTATTGCCTCTTATACCATTATGGCCATTGTACCTCATGCCTATTAAATAACCCTGTACATTATGTATATTGCCCACTAGTAAGTATCGAAGTCGACCCCTAGTTACTACTTCTTCGAGGGTAGCCTAGATACTTACTACGTACATGTTATTTATGTACCCACGCTACACTTCTGCACATATTGTGCAACTTCTGAGGCAAGTGCATCTGGATTTCGTATGGGCGCATATCCGCATTACCCCGAGGCTTAGCGGAGAGCTACTTTCCCATGCTCCATTCTGCAGCACCCAGAGCCTCTTGTTATGTTTTTATCATTTTTGTCTATTTTGTTTAAGACAGTAGTTCTTAGAGAGTTTTGTATATTCTACTAGATGCTCATACACTTACCGAATTTTGGGAATATCCTGGTAGATATTATATGATTTTGAGTATTAAATTTACTATTTTACTCTTTTATTATTTTACGCTTTACCTTACTACAATCATCCTTTCATCGTTCTCTTGTTAAATAAAAATTAGTTACTTTAAGAAAAAGTTAAAATGAGAAATTAAATGGGTAGTTCACCGTTGGCTTGCTTAGCGGGGACGTTGGACGCCATCACGATCTATAATGGAAATTGGGTCGTGACACCAAAGATGCCACAAAAGGTAAGAAGTTGGCTTAGTTCAGAAATCTGTTATAAAGGGTAAAATTGGTATTCTCTGTAGCTAGCAACCATTGATAATTTTGGTTAGACAAAGTACACGACGCCAACCTAGGCCAAAGTTAGTGGCTACGGGGAATTGGATAAATATACTAGTAGATAGTTGGCCAAATACATATAGAGCCCCCTAATGTTGGCATCAAATTTTACTTCAACACTTCCAACTGAGACTTGTTCCAATTAAACACTTTTACATCAGTCAATTGTACCTATCAAACCCCTCATGGCTAACTAATACAAAAATATAATGGATAGTGTTCACGCGCCTCACATAGCAAAACTAACAAATGAAAAAGTACCATGTGGGTTTTGAATAAAAAATGCTTTTGAGCAAAATAAGTAAATAAAACATTAGAAGAAAAAAGCAAAATTAATAAAACTATCGTCAACACCGTTGCCGTAGCCCCCACCCACTATTTTCCGACAAATTCTTCAAATCTTCTTGCATCGAAAGAAAACAGCAGCTAAAAGTACATCCATAGCTATGGCAAACACAAGGTTGCTCGATGGCGGAGTGTTTTAGGCAAGAAGAATGATGGTGTTAGCGAGGTAGTGATGGAGGAGCTGAGATCGGTGACAAAAATGGTGAGACAATAGAGTTTTCCGGTCATCTTCTCCGGTTAACTCCGCAGTGACTATTTTTTTTTTCCAGAAAGCATGTAAGGAATCGATGGGCATATTAGACCTCCTTTACAGAAGCAAACCATCACAATCCTTTTCATTTATTGTCACTAAATGTTTTGACATATTTTACATATTTCATTACTTCTTTAAATGTTTTTCAAGAATGTTGCATCTTCCATAGTGCTTCCCGACTGAACAAATTATAAATGTCGCACCTAATAATACACCAGCAAAGGCAACATTGAGAAGAAACATTCGTAGGTGAAAATTTAAGTGGGAAACGATTTCCGATATGGTTGTTAATGTGGAGGCGATGACTGTAAAAATGGTAAATACAGAAAACTAAGAGTGCGCGACTGCTGCAATTTTACATTAAGGTGGGGGGGGGGGGGAGAAACAAAAACTTGAAAACAAAATTTTCGGATTTTCATGCTCCTAGAAGAAGTGTTGGTACACACAGTGCCACATAAGTTGTATGCGTCTAATAGGCGCAGTTTAAATATAGTTCAAGTGTTTGATGGGAAGCACTGTTAGTTGAAGTGTCTAAGTGAAATCAGTGCCAAGTTTAAGGGGCTGACTATGTATTTGGTCTAGATAGTTTTGTTGTGCCTCTTTGTAAACTGGACATATTGCATAAATGTGGATACCAATCTATGCAAGTAATTATCTTTAAGAAAACATTAAAACCGAAAAGATTTAACTTGAAAATACATACATCTTCTACCTTTTTCTTTTTCTTTTTCCTTTTTTAAAAAAAAATTAGCTCATCAATGGCGGATGGTTTTTCCTCAGTTTCTTTTTTAAGGAAACTATCCAATTTGATAGCTCAGCGGAAAAAAATATTTATATTGACCCAACTCATAAATTATTACCCCCTCCATTTCAGTTTATGCGAATCTATTTCCTTTTTGGTCCGTTCCAAAAAAATAATCCCTTTCTAAATTTGGAAATAATTTAGCTTAAACTTTCAATTCTACACTTAATGAAAAGCTTTTATAACCACACAAATACTCTGGACCTGATCACACCCAACTATGCCTTATAAAAAAAGGACTCTGCGGACATTGCAAATATAACCCGAGTATTACGCCCAGGGTCGAATCCACAGAGAGTTAACCTATCAATCACTATCTTTAGACCCACTAAACTCTTCAGAACCAGTTTTCCAGATGTTTTGATCACAGTTGAAGGTTGCTTTACTAACTACGATTGCAAGTAAATCAAACAGCTGTAAATTAAAATGCTAAGGTTGTAAACAATGATGAGAAGAAGCTAAGGCAATGATTTCCCCTATTGAAAGAATCCCTTCTGTTTATGCTCATACAAATTTACCAACACATCTCTATTAATCATGAACGCTCATCTTACCGTAAATCTCTCCCGAGTAATCACAGTAATATACTAATTGCACTCTCCCGAGATACACTAGCTTACTTTACTTAGCACAATTCACTTTAAATTACACCCAAGGCTTCGTTATCCCTAATCCCGCCTTTAAACCCGCAATTATAGATTCCTTTTATACTTTGGGAGTGGTGTTGTTCAACAATAACCTAAATATGTACTCTTTTCCAAGTTATGCACACTAAATAGGCACAGCTAATTGAGGATCCTGTCAATTAACTACAACAAGCACAAAGTTGAACAAATAGAGATTGAAACTAGCAATTTGTATTCACATAAACAAGATGTTCATCCCCCAATAGGTTCCATCAAAGCCTTAGACAAAGGATTTAGCTACTCATGGCTATGGGAAAACAAACTAAGATAGAATTCATCATAACTAGCAATAAAAATCCAAGAAAAGAAGAAAGATGTTTTGGGTGATCTCTCACAATTGTTTTTCTTGCCAAGATACTCTAAAATTCAATACATGCCTCTCTTGGGCGAAGTCTTGTATTTAAAATAGGGTTTAGGTCTAAAAATCCCGTGTTTTACACTTTAGTCCCTCAAGTTTTCTGCTTCCGCCGCGGTTCTGTCGCGGTCGCGGTCAAACCGCGGCCAAATGCCTTCTCTGAATCTCATTTTATCCGCAGCTATCTTCCACCGCGGTTCTACCGCGGTCGCGGTGGAACCGCGGTCAACACAGTTCTCTGAATCTTCAGGCCTGTTTTGCGTGGTTTACTTGGGGAATTTCACAATTGGCCTCTTTTTCTTCATTTTTGACTCCAAAAGTACTCCCTAGCCTTCCCTGGTCATATATCACCTGCAAATCATGAAAAGCACTAATAAGAGCATTTTGTTATCACTTTTATAATCAAAAATATACAAGAAGGTGGTTATTAAAGGCGTGATTATAGTTAAATTCACCTATTATCAACACCCCACACTTTAACCTTTGCTCGTTCTCGAGCAAGTTAAACCACACTTCTAGGCCTAACCGTTTGATACATTACCCCAATTTATGACACACTCGCCATTCCGAAGGACCAACCTAAGCAATGCAACAATCATGCCTCAGATGCAGACTCGCATGCCATGACACACTCATGCTCACTCTAGTTACTCTAACAGAAGTGAAGATTTACCTTTTCTTCCTGAGTCACATGCCCTCACATCACAAGTCTAAGAGAAGTTCCCCACACATAAAATTCAAGCAATAAGGAACCAAGGATAGAAAGAATTCACTCACTCTCAGCAAAGAGCATTCACATGCCTCACAGACACACCATAAGCTTGCCCCTAGTGTAATACTCTACTAATCGAGTTGTTCAGTCAANCACCTTCTGTCAACTCCCGTAGACTCATCTAGCTCAATGGGCACTGGAATGAGTGTCTCAGCCTGTATGTTTTGTCGAGCTCTCTCTTGCTCTACATCTAGATCCCTGCCATTACGGAGACTCACCGCCATTAGCTGCTTTGGGCCCTGATCTTTTGGATTGATTTGGGTATCTGCAGGTAATGTCCCTTGAGGACGATTGTTCAGTGACATTGAAATCTGGCCCACTTGTACCTCAATATTTTTGATAGCCGCATCATGTGCATCCACCCTTTCATTTATCTTAGCATTGGACCCAGTAACTTGTTGCATCATTGCTTCCAGTCTTGCAAACCCGTCTTCCTGTCTTCCACCATGCTGCTGCTGAGGTGGGTGGTACCCTTGCTACTGATTGTTGTACCCCTGTGGTCTAGGATACGGTGCCATGTTGTTGGGGGGTCTTATGCCTCCCATGTTTCCGGCGTTATACTGTGGCTGAGGTGGTCTGTACTGCTGTTGAGTCTGCTGACCCCAGTTTTGATTTCCTTGTCTCTGACCCCCATAGTTAGCCACATAGTTCATATCTTCAGGGTGCTGATGATGATGATCATGCTCTGCATTCCAAGGATTACCAATTGGCTGGCTAATGCAAGATGTGCACAAGCCCCCATTGGTAGTATCTACTATATGTACCTGCTGCTTCTGCCCTGATTCTTCCACCTTTTTGGTGAGGATGCTCATTTGTGTCAAGAGAGTCGCCATATTTTCAGCCATTGTATTAGAAGGATAAAGAGGCACTGAGTGCACCACTGGAGTGATAGGTGCATTCCTAGTTGTCCATCCCGAATTCTGCGCCATTTTGTCAAGCAAATTCTGACCTTCTCTCCAAGTCTTGCTCAAGAATGCCCCACCAGCAGAGGCATCTACAATATTCTTCATGCTGTCAGACAGCCCCATGTAAAACCGTTGTCCTAACATCTGTTCTGGAACACCGTGGTGGGGATACATAACCAACATTCCTTTAAACCTGCCCCATGTCTCGTCTAGTGTCTCCATTGATTTCTGTTTGAAACTTACGATCTCATCAATTTGTTGAGCAGTTTTGTTGGGCGGGTGGAACTTGTTGTGAAATTGCTTGACTAACTCATCCCAATTTTCTATAGAGTTCATAGGGAGTGAGTTTAGCCAAACCTGAGCAGCTCCTGTCACCGAGAATGGAAACAATAATAGCCTGATTGCTTCCGGAGTCACGTTGGGTTGCCTTTGAGTTTTGCATATAGACAGGAAGTTCTTCAAGTGCTGCTGAGGATCTTCTGTTTGTGTCCCAGAAAAGAGTCCCTTGTTTTGCAACAAGTGTAGCATGTTATTTGTGATCTAGAACGATTCAGCTTGTATTGCGGGCACAACAATGGCAGTGGCCAGATTGTCAGCTGTGGGTTGTGCCCAGTCATATAGTGCACCCTCAGGCACAGGAGGTGCCACTTCTCTGGCATTTAAGCCAACTTGCTCATTCTTGACGTTTCCGTTGGGATCATTTACGTCTCCCATGTCAATTTCGAATTTGTGTATTTGTTGGGATTGTTGAAGTCTTTTGTTGGCACGATTCAATGTCCGGAATGTTCTCTCGGGGTCTGAGAGTCCTTCAAGTAGTTCTCCAGTCCTCGTAGAATTTCTAGGCATACACCTGTGCACCCAGATCAACAATCGTCAAAATTTCAATAAAAAATTGGGTAGAGAGAAAGCTGACCACACTAAGAATTTTTGTATTTCTATCAATGGTAATTGATAATTCCGTTAACTCCCCAGCAACGGCGCCAAAATTTGATCACGCCCAACTATGCCTTATAAAAAAAGGACTCTGCGGACGTTGCAAATATAACCCGAGTATTACGCCCAGGGTCGAATCCACAGAGAGTTAACCTATCAATCACTATCTTTAGACCCACTAAACTCTTCAGAACCAGTTTTCCAGATGTTTGGATCACAGTTGAAGTTTGCTTTACTAACTACTATTGCAAGTAAATCAAACAGCTGTAAATTAAAATGCTAAGGTTGTAAACAATGATGAGAAGAAGCTAAGGCAATGATTTCCCCTATTGAAAGAATCCCTTCTGTTTATGCTCATACAAATTTACCAACACATCTCTATTAATCATGAACGCTCATCTTAGGGTACATCTCTCCCGAGTAATCACAGTAATATACTAATTGCACTCTCCCGAGATACACTAGCTTACTTTACTTAGCACAATTCACTTTAAATTACACCCAAGGCTTCGTTATCCCTAATCCCGCCTTTAAACCCGCAATTATAGATTCCTCTTATACTTTGGGAGTGGTGTTGTTCAACAATAACCTAAATATGTACTCTTTTCCAAGTTATGCACACTAAATAGGCACAGCTAATTGAGGATCCTGTCAATTAACTACAACAAGCACAAAGTTGAACAAATAGAGATTGAAACTAGCAATTTGTATTCACATAAACAAGATGTTCATCCCCCAATAGGTTCCATTAGAGCCTTAGACAAAGGATTTAGCTACTCATGGCTATGGGAAAACAAACTAAGATAGAATTCATCATAACTAGCAATAAAAATCCAAGAAAAGAAGAAAGATGTTTTGGGTGATCTGTCACAATTGTTTTCCTTGCCAAGATACTCTAAAATTCAATACATGCCTCTCTTGGGCGAAGTCTTGTATTTAAAATAGGGTTTAGGTCTAAAAATCCCGTGTTTTACACTTTAGTCCCTGAAGTTTTCTGCTTCCGCCGCGGTTCTGCCGCGGTCGCGGTCAAACCGCGGCCAAATGCCTTCTCTGAATCTGAAGTTATCCGTAGCTATCTTCCACCGCGGTTCTACCGCGGTCGCGGTGGAACCGCGGTCAACACAGTCCTCTGAATCTTCAGGCCTGTTTTGCGTGGTTTCCTTGGAGAATTTCACAGTTGGCCTCTTTTTCTTCATTTTTGACTCCAAAAATACTCCCTAGCCTTCCCTGATCATATATCACCTGCAAATCATGAAAAGCACTAATAAGAGCATTTTGTTATCACTTTTATCATCAAAACTATACAAGAAGGTGGTTATTTAAGGCGTGATTATAGTTAAATTCACCTATTATCAACACCCCACACTTAAACCTTTGCTCGTCCTCGAGCAAGCTAAACCACACTTCTAGGCCTAATCGTTTGATACATTACCCCAATTTATGTCACACTCGCCATTACGAAGGACCAACCTAAGCAATGCCTCAGATGCAGACTCTCATGCCATGACACACTCGTGCTCACTCTAGTTACTCTAACAGAAGTGAAGATTTACTTTTTCTTCCTGAGTCACATGCCCTCACATTACAAGTCTAAGAGAAGTTCCCCACACATAAAATTCAAACAATAAGGAACCAAGGATAGAAAGAATTCACTCACTCTCAGCAAAGAGCATTCATATGCTACACAGACACACCATAAGCTTGCCCCTAGTGTAATACTGTACTAATCGAGCTGTTCAGTCAAAGATCAAGAGGTCTTCATTTGGTTGTAATGTAGGCTAAGGGACGGGTAGAATATATTTGGATATAGTGACTAACCTCCCTAAGCACTTTTAATACGCACTTCCTTTTATTTCGATTTCCATGCTCAACCCAATCGTTCCTCCACATTTTTGTTTCACGTGTGACCCCCACTTTTCTTTAGGTGCAACTGGCTTTTCTTTTTCTTATTTTGTTTTCTTTGTCGCATTTTTTTTTCAATGCCTGTGCACCAATCAAACAATTCATTCTTGATTCCCCCTTTTTTTTTTGGTAACTCCCTACTACCCCACACTTTGACTTTTGTATGTTCTTTTAGTGATTCAAGCGCTTCTAGGAGGTATAGGTTCAAACAATCAAGCTATTCAAACACAGAGATTTAGGTCATTATAGGGTTATCAAAGAACAGGCTTCAGGCTCAAAGGGGTTAACTATGGCGATATATACAGGTGGATTCACAATTATATAAGGTTGCACAAAGAAATGCCTCAATCATCTCTAAAACCTAACAACTTCTATTTCGCTTTGCAAACACACAGGGCAAGTTCTAGGTATCGCATGCAAGCACAGAATGCAAGTAATATCTCCCACTCACTTGGCATGCAACTCATTCCGAATCAGTTCATCAACACACTCATACGAGCATTCAAGAAAGACAAGATGTGCAACATTAAGGCATGTATTTACGAGTCCACAAGCGAGACTAGACGTCACACTCTCAAGTTCGTTTTAGTTATTTGCAGGTGTGCATATCAGGGGTTGTATTCTAGCCTTCACCCATGTTAGTCCTAAACCTACAAAAGGAAAATCTACCTAATCCGGTTCAAGAAAAGCCATTGGAAAAGAATCATGGTCAAAAGAAAAACCAAGGGGGAAGTATTACACTACCTAGAAGAGAAAAATAAAAAATAAAAATAAAAATTCTACATGGACTACTTCCTTCAAGATTACTGTCCAAGTGGTCCGTCCTCAGGAAGAGTCCTCTAACTTGTTTTCAGTTTTTAAATTAATTCCAACTTTGACCCTCGAGAGACCCGTCGACAAGTGTCCGTCGTTGGGCCAAGTCAGCTACTCCTAATATAAGCACACTCAAATATATACAACACATCAATTTACTCCTACAACACAACAACGTCCATATACATTACAATACACAATCAGAGCAAGTCTCCTACCCCACACTTAAAATCATGGCATGTCCCCATGTCATATCAAGAAAGGAAAGAGCAGAAGGGTCAAAAGACTTCCCTGAGACTCAATCAGAGTCGGAGACGGTGCTGGGGTCTACATGGCAAGCTCTCCCCAATGCACGTAACCAGGCCATAAACCGGCTCTCAGATCTAGACTGCCTCTGCGACATGGCATCCATCCGCGTGTGTAGGCCATCCACCGAGGTGCGGAGATCCGCGACCTCTTCCTCCAAGGAACGCAGCATAGGCTGGAAGGACTGTGAGCGGGATAGGCCTACTCTAGAATGGGGGCGCCGAGATGGTCCGGCACTGTCAGTAGACCTCCTGGACGGTGCAAGAGGAACCGGATCATCATCCTCATTATCTATCTCAATTGTGGTACGTGTACCCCGGCCCACTCTGATGCCTGAGGCTCTGAATGCTGCTCTAGGGGGCAAGTCTCCATCGGCAGGATTGGTGGGGGTATTTTTCAGCAGGCACAGTGTAGTCACCAAAGAAGGGAAGTAGAATCCCTTTGACAGCAGCGGCCCCCTTAGGACCATTTCATCACTAATTACCCTTGCCGCATCAAAATCCTTCTTCGTCACGAAGCACCATGTCAACAGTGCACGCTGGAAGTTCACGTCAGTTGTGTTGCTTGAGGGCAGGAACCGGCTGCAAATGACCGTTAACCAACACTTAGCCAAGTGTGTGAATGAGTTGGAGTTCAGGGTGATTTGGTCACGTATACAGGTTGGTCTCCCCTCTGCACATAGTATATCAGTCATGACCTCCCATGTGACCCCTGGCCTGTCGTGGTAGTAGTCAATGTCACTAGTGAACTGAGGCAGCCGCAACACCTGGCGAATCATGGGAATTGTGGCGCTAACCACCTTGCCTCGCACAATCACCCCCCTACTTAAGTTCAATGGGCAGTTGGCATAAAACTCCCTAACAAGCATCTTGTTGACCGGGGTAGGGTCATCAAATAAGAATTCCATTTCCCTCCTTCGAATTTCTTCATACATTTCTGCCTTTTCTACGCGGAGGGCTGCCCGGTCAAGCGAGATCTCATGGATGAAGTTCTTCGTAGCCTTGGCATGAAAGTCGTCCTCCGCTAGTTCTGATTGGAACCTGGATTCATCATATGTAGGCCGTTGGGATGCGCCTGCCGATCTCCTTTGCCTTTTTGGAGCCATAGTACCTGCAAAGAATTCAGAAGAACCATCAAATATATCCTTCCTGTGCCAGTGGGATGGGTACTCAGACTTCACCACCCAATGGCACCATACACTTGCCCCCATTTATTTCATTCATACAAAGTGCCCATTCCCCACTACTAAGGTGTTCAAGGACAACAACCTCCACAAAGGCTCCACAATTTGCTTGCAATTTCCGGCATACATCACCCCATACTTATTTCCTCAAATGATTCACGTTAAATACAACACCACCATACACCAATTACAACACCGCCATCCACCCAATACAACACCGGCACAACCTAGGTTAGGCATAAAATGCCCCAAAATTGTACAAAAAATCCCAAATTTTCGGCCAAAAATGGCCCATCACCAAACTACACCACAAAAATATTTTCTAGGCTTCCAAGTCATAAAAACAAACCCCACAATTAAAGTATCGTGGAGACCCAACCAAATTAGCACTAAACAACCCTACAAACATCAAATACAACAATAGAAAACATAAAAGAAAGCAAAAATTAAGACTTGAACACTAATCCTAACTAGGGTTTACTAAAACTAACACAAAACTAAATTACACTAATTAAGAAGAAGAAATAGAGGGGGGAGGAGAAACTTACTTGATGGAAGAGGGGGAAGGTGGAGGTAGAGGTTGGGAGAAGATGAGAATGGAGATTTTTTTTTATTTGGTAGAGAGAGGAAGAGAGAAGAAGAAGAGAAGAGGGGAGGGGTGTCGTTGGTTTTGAGAAGAAAGAAGGAGTGTCGGTGGGTTTTAGAAGGAAGGGGGGAGGGGGAATAACTAAAAAAATAAAAAAAAAATTGTAATTATCTGAACCTGGACCCGTCTGGGTCTGCCGCGGTTCTGCCGCGGTTGCGGTAGAACCGCGAGAGGTAAGGTTCAGAAAGGTCAATCCACCGGGGTTTGACCGCGGTCGCGGTGCAAACGCGGTGGACTGACTATAGAGAGGTGCTTTGACCGCAGTTTGACCGCGGTCGCGGTGGAACCGCGGTCTGGGCACTTCTCTATTTTTTTTTTTTTAACAAAAAGATTACACTTACAACAATTTCATGGGTTGCCTCCCACGCAGCGCCTGATTTAACGTCGCGACACGACTCAGATGGGCGCAATTAAGGCTCGCTCGACCTCTGTGGTTCATTCAAGTGCAGCTCAGACATTTACTTAGGCTCGCTCATACCCACATATAATTTCAATCGCTGACCATTGACTCTAAATGCACGAGAGTCATTCTTAGTGGCAACTTCCACAGCTCCTGACGGGAAAACTTCAACTACTCGAAATGGTCCAGACCATCGTGACTTAAGCTTACCGGGGACAACCTCAATCTTGAGTTGTAGAGCAATACCATGTCCCCAGGTTTGAAATTTCGCTCAACAATGTTCTGATGTACAACCTTGTGCTCTCAAAAGCAAGATACCGGAACTCCTCGAGCTCATGGAGTTCAGTGACTCTCGACGTGCCCGCAGCTTCCATGTCTAAGTTTAGCTGTTTTAGTGCCCACCACGCTTTATGCTCAAGTTCTACAGGTAGGTGACAGGCCTTCCCAAACACCAACTTGTATGGTGACATACCAATTGGTGTCTTGAAAGCTGTTCTGTAAGCCCAGAGTGCATCATCCAGCTTCCTCGCCCAATCAGTTCTTGTGGCGTTCACGGTTTTTGTCAGTACACTCTTGATCTCTCTATTGGATACCTCAACCTGTCCACTAGTCTGCGGGTGGTACGGAGTAGCCACCTTGTGGCGCACATCATACTTAGCCAACAACTTTTCAAAAGCCCTATTGCAGAAGTGAGTGCCTCCGTCGCTGATAATTGCGCGTGGTGTCCCAAAACGGGTGAATATGTTCTTCTTTAGAAACCCAACCACTACTTTTGCATCATTGGTGGGCATTGCTGCAGCTTCTACCCACTTGGACACATAGTCTACAGCAACAAGAATATACTTATTGCCATAGAAACTGACGAAGGGACCCATGAAATCTATCCCCCAGACGTCAAACACTTCCACCTCTTGAATTGGGTTCATGGGCATCTCATGGCGCCGAATGTTCCCTGTGTGTTGACATTCATTACAGCCCTTTACCCATAAGTGAGCATCTTTAAACACTATTGGCCAGAAAAATCCAGCTTCTAGCACTTTTGCTGCTGTCCTGATTCCCCCAAAGTGTCCTCCATACGCCGATGCATGACAAGCCTACAAAACAGAAAATTGCTCTATCTCGGGGACGCATCTCCGGATCATATTATCAAGGCATATTTTAAACAGATAAGGTTCATCCCAGTAATACTGGCGGCTTTCACGAAAAAATCTTTTCCTTTGGACCGATGAAAGGTCGTGAGGAACAATACCACTGGCCAAGTAATTAGCAAAGTCCGCATACCATGGCGCTTCTTGATGAGTGGTGGCGAGCAACTGCTCGTCTGGAAATGTTTCCAGAATCTCTTCAACCTTTACTACATTTTCAACTCCCTCAAGTCGTGATAGATGATCAGCGACTTGATTCTCAGTGCCCTTCCGGTCACGTATTTCAAGATCGAATTCTTGCAATAGCAACACCCAACGAATCAGGCGTGGCTTAGATTCTTTCTTTTCTATTAAGTACCTAAGAGCTGCATGGTCAGTGTATACAATTACCTTGGATCCTATCAGATAGGACCGGAATTTGTCAAAAGCGAACACTACAGCTAGCATCTCCTTTTCCGTTACTGTGTAGTTCAGCTGGGCCCTGCTCACCGTTCTACTAGCATAATAGATCGGGTGCATCAATTTGTCTTTCCGCTGGCCCAGCACTGCCCCCACTGCGTAGTCACTAGCATCACACATTAATTCGAACGGTTGCTCCCAGTTGGGGGCAACAATGATGGGTGTTGTGACCAGCCTCTGTTTCAACTCCTCAAACGCTACCCTGCAATCATCAGAAAATACAAACGGGTGATCTTTCTCTAACAACTTACAGAGAGGGTTGGCGATTTCGGAGAAGTCTTTTATGAACCTCCGGTAGAAACCGGCATGTCCAAGAAAACTTCTTATGGCTTTGACCGAAGTTGGTGGAGGCAGCTTCGCTATTGCATCAACCTTTGCTCGATCCACCTCTATTCCCTTGCTTGACACCCGGTGCCCCAAGACTATTCCTTCTTGTACCATGAAATGGCACTTTTCCCAATTCAGAACCAAGTTGGTCTCGATGCACCGTTTCAGCCACACGCGTCAGATTTATTAGGCACTCCTCAAATGAATTTCCCACCACTGAGAAGTCATCCATGAACACCTCCATTATGTCCTCTACCATGTTAGTGAATATGGCCATCAAGCGCCGTTGGAATGTGGCGGGTGCATTGCCTAGGCCAAAGGGCATCCTCCTGAAGGCATAAATGCCATATGGGCATGTGAAGGAGGTCTTCTCTCTGTCCTCAGGTGCAATAGAGATCTGATTGTACCCTGAGTACCCATCCAGAAAGCAAAAGTGTGACCTCCCTGCCAATCTATCCAGCATCTGATCAATGAAGGGAAGTGGGAAGTGGTCTTTCCGGGTGGCTAGATTCAACTTTCGATAATCCATGCAAATTCTCCAGCCTGTGACAGTTCTTGTTGAGATTAGTTCGTTGTTGTCATTCTTCACAACCGTCATGCCACCATTTTTAGGAACGCATTGAACTGTGCTAACCCAGCTACTGTCAGAGATTGGGAAAATGATTCCCGCATTCAACCACTTTATCACTTCCTTCTTCACCACTTCCTTCATATTCGGGTTCAGCCTCCTCTGATGTTCCCTGGAAGGTTTATGCCCCTCTTCCAGCAGAATCTTGTGCATGCAATAGGCGGGGCTGATC
>NW_017672404.1:0-14367 GCF_001879085.1 Nicotiana attenuata
ATGTTGAGCCAGGTTCAATTAAATATTCCACTCGTTGATGTACTGCGTGAAATTCCAATGTGTGCTAAGTACATAAAAGATATAGTGGGTCACAAGAGAAGATTGACTGAATTTCAGACAGTTGCACTTACTGAGGAGTGCACCTCAAGGGTCCAGAACAAGCTTCCTCAAAAGCTTAAGGATCCTAGCAGTTTCACCATTCCAGTGCGCATTGTTAATATTGATGTGGGTCGTGCTCTTTGCGATTTGGGGGCGAGTATAAATCTGATGCCCTTATCTTTGTTCAAGCAATTGGGCCTGGGAGCTCCAAGGCCAACTACTGTGATGTTGCAGCTGGCTGATAGATCAATAGCACACCCCGAGGGAGTGATTGAAGATGTGTTGCTGCAAATTGGAAAATTTATCTTCCCAGCTGACTTCATTATCCTGGATTATGAGGCTGACGAACTGGTCCCAATCATACTGGGGCGACCTCTCTTGGCTACTGGTGATGCAATCATTAAAGTGAGAGAGGGAAAAATGATTTTGAGGGTGGATGATGAGGAAGCAGTCTTTAATGTGTACAAGGCAATCCAACTTCCCCGCCACTATGAGGAGCTCTCAATGATATCCGTTGTTGAGGCGGATGAGCAAATTCTTGACACGAGTGTATATCTAGACGACTCTCTAGAGAAAGCACTTATGTTGTTCAATAGCATGGAAAACGATGAGGAGGTTGAGGAGATGATGCACATCCTGGATACATCCTGTGCTTACATGCAGGGGATACACCCCTTTGAGCCCTTGAATAGGCCAGATGGGCCGCCCCCAAAACCGTCAATTGAGGAAGCTCCAAAATTGGAGCTTAGACCTTTGCCCCCTTACCTTCAATATGCTTATTTGGGTGACTCTGACACTTTACCTGTTATTGTTTCTTCTGAATTGTCTAAATTGCAAGAAGAGAAGCTGTTGAGGGTGCTACGTGAGCACAAGCGAGCACTTGGGTGGACAATGTCTGACATTAAAGGCATTAGTCCAGCTTTTTGCATGCATAAAATCCTCATGGAGGACGGACACAAGCCCAGTGTAGAGCAACAACGCCGACTCAATCCAATCATGAAAGAAGTGGTAAGAAAAGAAGTGATTAAGTGGCTTGATGCATGTATTCTATTTCCAATCTCAGATAACAAATGGGTAAGCCCCGTTCAATGTGTACCTATGAAGGGGGGGGGGGATGACTGTGGTTGTTAATGAGAAGAATGATTTAATTCCCACAAGAACTGTCACTGGGTGGAGGATTTGTATAGATTATAGAAAATTGAATAATGCCACCCGAAAGGACCACTTCCCTCTCCCCTTTATTGACCAAATGCTTGATAGATTAGCTGGCCAGGAATATTACTGTTTCTTAGATGGGTACTCCGGGTATAATCAGATTGCTATAGCCCCAGAGGACCAAGAGAAAACCATGGCACGTATGCGTTCAAGAGAATGCCTTTTGGTCTCTTTAATGCACCTACGACTTTTCAAAGGTGTATGATGGCTATTTTTACTGATATGGTTGAAAGATTTGTAGAAGTGTTCATGGATGATTTTTCTGTGTTTGGGTGCTCTTTTGATAACTGTTTAATGAATCTGGATAAAGTACTTGCTAGATGTGAAGAGACGAACCTGGTGCTAAACTGGGAAAAGTGGCACTTCATGGTACGTGAAGGTATAGTATTGGGGCACAAGGTGTCTAAAAATGGTTTGCAGGTGGACAAAGCAAAGGTGGAAGCAATTGAAAAATTGCCTCCACCAACGTCCGTCAAAGGCATTCGCAGTTTCTTGGGCCATGCAGGTTTTTATCGTCGTTTAATTAAAGATTTTCCGAAAATTTCCTCTCCCTTGTGCAGGTTGCTTGAGAAAGATGTCTCTTTCAAGTTCGATGATGCCTGTCTGAAAGCATTTGAGGAGTTGAAGGGAAGGCTAGTGACTGCACCAATTATCACAGCCCCGGATTGGGAGCAACCCTTTGAGTTGATGTGTGATGCGAGTGACATAGCTATTGGAGCTGTTTTGGGGCAAAGGAGAAATAAAATCTTTCACTCCATCTACCATGCGAGCAAAACTCTGAATCCAGCCCAGATGAATTACACAGTTATTCAAAAGGAGTTGCTTGCAGTGGTGTGGGCGTTTGACAAGTTCATATCATATTTAGTGGGGTCCAAAGTCATCGTCTACACAGATCATTCAGCTATCAGATACTTGTTTGAGAAGAAAGATGCCAAGCCGAGACTGATTTGTTGGGTCCTTCTCTTGCAAGAGTTTGACTTAGAAATCCGAGATCGAAAAGTAACAGAGAACCAAGTGGCTGATCACTTCCAGATTAGAAAATCGGAGCCATGTAGCTGAAGGTGGGTCTATCAAAGAAACATTTCCTGATGAGCAGTTATTGGCAATCGCCTCAAGTGAAGCCCCGTGGTATGCAGATTATGTGAATTTTATTGCAAGTGGGGTGACACCACTAGAATTGACACCTGATACTAGAAGAAGATTCCTACATGATGTGAGGCTCTACATGTGGGATGAGCCATTCTTATATCGGCTATGCGCAGACCAGTTGGTGCGAAAATGTGTTCCTGAGGAAGAGATGAATGCAATATTGCATGACTGTCACACGTCACCATACGGAGGACATCACGGTGGAGATAGAACCGCCCAGAAAGTTCTACAATCAGGTTTCTATTGGCCAAAATTGTTTAAGGATGCACATGCCTTTGTTAAAATGTGTGACAGGTGCCAAAGAATCGGAACGATCACCAAGAGGCATGAGATGCCTTTGCAGAATATACTAGCAGTAAAGCTTTTTGATGTTTGGGGGATCGACTTCATGGGACCTTTCCCATACTCTAATGGGCACATGTACATTTTGGTGGCAGTGGACTACGTGTCTAAGTGGGTGGAGGCCATTGCTCTTCCCACTAATGACGCAAAGGTAGTGGTGAGTTTTGTAAAGAAGCACATCTTCGCACGCTTTGGAACTCCACGAGTGTTGATAAATGATGGCGGATCGCACTTCTGCAACAAATTGCTGAATAATATCCTTGCAAAATATGGAGTCAAGCACAAGGTTTCCACAACCTATCATCCCCAAACGAGTGGTCAAGTGGAATTTTCAAACAGAGAGGTGAAACAGATTCTGGAGAAAACAGTGAATGGAAATAGAAAGGACTGGGCTGGGAAGCTCGACGACGCATTGTGGGCATATCGAACTGCATACAAAACCCCCATAGGTACTTCTCCGTATAAATTAGTTTATGGGAAGGCATGTCACTTGCCCGTCGATCTTAAACACAAGGCTTATTGGGCAATTAAAAAGCTGAATATGGATATGGAGTTAGCTGGAGAGAAGAGGTTGCTACAACTCGACGAGCTTGATGAGTTTCGATTGCACGCCTATGAAAACGCCAAATTGTATAAAGAGAAGACTAAGAGGTGGCATGACAAATGCATCCAACATCGAGAGTTTGAGCCGGGGCAAGAAGTTCTGTTATTCAATTCGAGGTTGAAGCTCTTTCCCGGAAAGCTTAAATCTCGTTGGTCAGGCCCTTTCGTTGTGGTAAGTGTGAAGCCTCATGGAGCTGTGGAGTTGCGGGAGATGAGCTCAAATGGTACCTTCTTGGTAAATGGCCAGCGGATAAAACATTATTGGGGTGGTGACATTGCACGTCACAAGACCTCGATGGGCCTGTCAGATGCTTGAAAACGTGTTGAGTCGTGCCGCGACGTTAAATCAGGTGCTGGATTGGAGGCAACCCATTGAATTGTTGTAACCGTCGTGCCACAACAATAAGTAAGGCGCTGGTTGGGAGGCAACCCAATGATAGTTGTAGTGTTACTTGTGAGTTTTACAGCGTGCTAACCAATGCAGGTGACAAAGGGCGGGCGAAAAGACCATTGACCATGGTGGACTCAGGTGAAAAACTTCAAAAAACATGTTGCCCAGTAGCGCGATCGCGCTACAGCTCGCGCTAGAGGTCGCGCTAACTGGGAAACATTCTGCCTAAGCTACACAAAACTAGCGCGAACGCGCTAGGGTTCGCGCTACAGCTCGCGCTACTAGCGCGATCGCGCTAGTGCTCGCGCTAAAAGTGCATGATTCTGCCTGGACTAGCGCGATCGCGCTAGTGTTCGCGCTAGTCCTGCTCCAGAAATCACTTGGTTGGGTCGTTTTAAATTTTTTTTATTTTTAATTTTTATTTTTTATTTTTTATTTTTTCTTAGTCTAACTTAATTCCCCCCCCCCTTCTAATTCCCCATCGCATAAACCCCCAATACTCACACATCCCTCTTCCAAAAAAAAAACACTCCCAACATCTCAAAATCTCACGATTCCCTTCCCCCCAGTCTCACGATCCCCCTTCCCCACCAGGCTCACACACGTTCTTCTCTCTACTCACCACCATCTACACCACAGGTATGAGCCCTAGTTGCAATTTCTTCTCTTTTTCTCTCTTTATTTTTCAGATTTTTGTTGTAGTCCAATGCGTTGTTATAGTAGTTGTTCTTTGGTTTTTATGTGGAGGAATTGGTAAAATATGCAGTGGTGTTGTTGGGTGGTAAGTGTGGGGTGGGGGATACTTGATTTGTGATCTTGATGAGATTTTGTGGTGGATTTATGTTATAAAACACTTTAAAAGGGGTGTGAAGGCCTAATGTCCACAAGGTGTTTGTGGAAAGGCCTCAATGAACTTTACTATGCAGTTGCGACCACTCACGCGGGTGAAGTCTGAGTAACCGCAGTGTGGCACAATTTTTGTGTTCAACCTTGCTAATGTATTCCCGTTTTTCAGGTATCATGGCACCATCGCGAAAACGCCACACCACAGGTCCATCCTCAAGCAACCAAGCCGACGCACCCAGAACACAAGAGGCAGCCCCTCCACGCCCTTTTGATAGTAACAAATTTGTCTCAGCCGCTGCTCAAGGCCGCTTTGCGGAGAAGGCCACTAAACGGCCGATTTCGAAGAGGGGAATTGATATGAATTCAGTCCAGCAGAAATGCCCTCACATGTACACGGAGTTGCTAAGGCGGGGGCTGCAGACTTTCATTAATGAGCCAGGGGAGGCCAATGCAGTGGTTGTGTGGGAGTTTTACGCTAATCTGCCTGAGCATGACAATAGTGTGGTCACAGTGCGCCGCAAGGCGGTGAATGCCACTATTGAGGCGATACATATGGCATACCATTTGCCCCCTCCCTTGCCTGAGCATGATGACTTCTATGAGTATGGCTGGAACCCAATGGACGCGAAGTGGGAGCGATTCTTTGATGCGATTTGCGTACCCAGAAAAGAGGTGCAATGGATGCAATACGGTGAGAAGTTTCACTCCTCAGCAGTATCCCCTGAGGCGAAGAGCTGGTTGTATGTGATTAACAGTCGTCTTATTCCGTCCAAAAACACTATGGAGGTAAATTCACCCCGAGCTGCTTTGATTTGGTGTTTCATTAGGTGTCTTAGCTTCGATATAGCCAAAGTGATGCACGACGAAATGTTCGTTCACTGCCCAGTGAGAAGGTATGGGTTCTTTTTCCCCTCTTTAGTGACTCAGCTTTGCAGGCAAGCTCGGGTGCCCAAAAATCTCCGTGTGGATGGGCTAGTACGAAATGGCCACAAGGTCCGGCCCGACATGGCACCACGGCGACGGAGCCAGCGACATCAGGTGAAGCGGATGAGAGTGGCTCGGATGACTCGGAGGAAGGGGTGGCTGATCAGGTGAATGTGGAGGGTGGAACAGCCCCAAGAGCCTAGTGCAGCAGCTGCAGCACCGTCCGGAGCAGCATCATCTTCAGGAACTGACAGAGTGTCCCGTTTCACCGCGTTGAAGCAGGAGGTGGCCGGGTTACGCTCCTCCGTGACTGAGTTGGGAACTCGCGTAGATGCAGTGGCTGCTCAGCAGACGAAGTCTGAGAAGAAATTTTTGGGCTGGCTGAGAGCTTTGGGTCGTGCGTGCCATGTGAACCCCGACACTGTCACCGACCAGGAGTGAGCATTTAGGGAAGTTTCTTTACCTCACTATTACTTCAATTCTTAAGCCATGGGGACATGTCTTCATTTTAAGTGTAGGGTGGGGGATACTTCAGTGTATATATGTAGTGGTATAAATCGTATGTATGCTTGTTTAGTCTTATTTTGTTTGGTTTTGACAGTTTTAGTAATTTAGTAAGAGTTCATTAGTTAGTTCATTAGTTTAAACTAGGTAAGTGTCTTGTCCCGACGACGGATCTCTTTCGGCGGCGTTCTTGAGGGACTAAGTCGATTAAAAAAAAATGGAAAATATGAAGACTCTTCCTGATGACGGATCCTTTGGACAATTTTCTTGAGGGAAGTTAGTCTAGAAAAATACCAAAAAGATTTTTTATATTTTTATTTTTAGGTAGTGTAGTAACTCCCCCTTGGTTTTTCTTTGGGCCACGGTTCTTTTTCAAGGGTTTAAACTTGAACCGGGTATAGGTAGTTTATTTTTTTTAGTTATTTTATTTCCTTTTTGATTTGTAGATTAGTTAAAATGGGATACGAGCTAGAGAATCAAAAGAGAACCTATAGCGTCGACACAACTGAACACAACAGACACTAGAGTGTAACGCTTAGTCTTATTGGTTAAATTTTACTAAAGTGCCTTAATTTGTATGTTTGTCACTGACTTGAATGCTCATAATGGAGTGTCTCGATGAGTTAATCTGGAATGAGTCATATGCCATGTGAGGTGAGGTTTTTGTATAGTCTATGCATTGTACTTGTGTCTAGAACTTGCCCGGTATGTGAGTCGAAGCGAAATTTTAGGTAATGCTCGGTTTGAAAAATGATTTTAGGCTTTCTTTGATCTTTTTGAGCTTAATTGCTTACCTCAAATAAAATCTATCCCTAGTTAAACCTTTTGAGCCTGTTGACTTTTGTTTGGCACCCACATTACAAGCCTATACCCTTTTTATTCTTAATTGACATTGTTTTGATCCCTTTTCCTCTTAAAGCACTTTAATTGTAAGCGCTAAAAGAGTAATAATGGACTAAGTATGGGGTGACTTTGGAGTGGAACGAATGAAATAAAGGAAGGTGCACTTGTTGTTGTAAAAGAATACGCCACTAGTGGAAATTGAAAAAAAAATCTGAAAAAAAGAGAGAAAAAAAATGTAGTTGAATAAATATTTTATTTTTGCTAGTGGAGTATACATTAAGATGATGCTCAAAGGAAGAGGGAAAACTTTTGGGAGTGATTTTATTTGTGAAATTGAAGTTGGGATTGAAGAATTTGCGTCTAAGTTATCATGTGATGTGTTAAAGTGCTTAGGAGGGTTAGTCACTGTTCCTAAATACATCCTACCCGTCTCTTAGCCCACATTACAACCATGAAAAAGTGCTAATTGATTTTAGATCAAGCGAGCCTACATTAGTAGAGATTTACATTAAGTGCAAGCTTATGGTACCAATTACATGCAAGTGACTTCTTTTGTGAGGGTGAGCGATTTTCTTTGATATATGTGAGCATGAAACTCGAAAGATATGAATTAATTTTATTCTCTTTCCTGTGATTGTGAGGGCATGTGATTCGTGAAGGAAAAGCAAGTCTTGACTTCTGTGTAGAGTACTTTGAGGAAGTGTGAATATTGCTTGGCACTTGAGAGTCGACTTTTGAGGCTGAGATTGTTCACTACTAGGCGTAGCATATGTGAATTGTTTTGGGTGTAAGACGTTAAGGGAAATTGTTGAGTGGAACCTCTAGAGAGTATAGTTTGATTGCTCGAGGACGAGCAATGAATTAAGTGTGGGGTGTTGATAATAGGCTAGATTTAGGTAATTTGGCGATTGTTTATGCTCCCGCTTGATTATATTCCAATGTCATAATATGGTTAAATGGTGAAAAATGGGCTCTGATTGTGAATTTTACACATTGCAGGATGAGGAGCCTAGTGATGCCTTAAAGTTGTGATTGGAGCTAATTTGGAGCAAGAAATATCCCTCGGAGCTGAGTGTGCGTGAAGACTAGAAAAAAAATCGAGGAAATAAAGATCCAGACTAGTGCGAGCTCTAGCGCGAGCAGTAGCGCGATCGCGTTAGTCCAGTTGCGGGAGGCAGAATGTCAGTTGACTAGCGCGTTCGCGCTAGTCCCAGTTCCGGAGAAGACTTGTTAGGGGCAAAATTGGAAATTTGGAGGAAATTTCACTTAACCTATATAAACTCAAGTTCGCCCAAGGATTAGATATCAAGGTTTTCATAGTTTAGTGCAAGAAACATAGAGGCAAGAGGCAAGGAGGAAAATCCAACATCAAGTTCTTCTTTTCTTCTTCTTGTTTTTACATTTTGAATGAAATTAAATATTATTGAGATGGACACTGCTATGAGTGGCTAAAACCTATTGTTCTAGGGTCATGGGTGAAACATGATTGTTGTTGTTCAACGTTTAATTTAACAAAGTTGGTTTAATCATATTGGGTTGTTTATTTAATTCTGTTCTCAATTATTTTGCTGAGTAGCTAACAGTGGAATACTATCTACGAATCTATAGTTGAACTCGAAAGTGGAAACTTTTGATTGCATATAGAATTAAATAGAGCAAGTTCTTGAACCTGGGCATCGAGGGACGGATTCGCAATTAGGATAGACATATACCTAATTGCCTTGCTTGGTTGAAATACAAGATTTATAAATGCATTCTTGTTAATTTTAATTCCATAGACATATAGGCATTAAATTAACTTGAATAGGCGAGTAAGAACTCGACAGATTCTTATGAGCAATATTAACCCTGTCAATCAACAACCCAGATAAATCAATTAGTTATTTTAAGCAAGAATGCAACATGATTTCTAACTAGCCCGTGACCCTGGAATATTCTCCCTTACTGATTGTCATTCGAAATTGCTATTTGTTTGGTTGATTATTTTAGTTAGTTTATTAATTGATATTTTAGGTAGTAAATTAAAGACGAATATCTTTTGTGAAAAATCTCTTGGATCGATAAGTTAATTGAGTTTAAATTAGTCAATAGTTAATCACAAGTCTTCGTGGGAACGATACTATACTCACTACTTTATTACTTGACGATCACGTGCACTCGCGTGAGTGTTTTGGTCGCAACATGTAATTTTTTGCTGCTTCTGGTATTTTCGCATTTGCGATCTGGGGACCGCAGATGCGGCGCCGCAAAAGCGGCTAAGGAGACTGCAGAAGCAGATTTTTGCCTTTCCTTCAGGTTCCACAGATGCGGAAGGAATACCGCAGAAGCGGTGGTGCATCTGCGAAAAGGCAACCGCAGATGCGGATTTCGGGTCAATTAATGAAAGTCGCAGATGCGACTAAGTCTCCGCAGAAGCGGGACCGCAGATGCGGTCCCCGGGCCGCAAATGCGGGAATCGCTGGGCAGAACACATAAATAGTTGCCTTTGCGAAATTTAGTCATTCTTTCACCATTTTCATCCGGGTTTGAAGCTTTTGAGAGAGATTTTTGAGGAAAACAAAGGGGAATCACTTGTAGGTAACGTCCTTTACTTCATAAATCATTTTTATGTGATTAAAGACCTAATTAGTAATGAGAAATTTTGGAAAAATGGGTAATTAGGGCTTGAGTTTAAGAGGCCTTTAAATGAGGATTTGAGGGGTCGTTTGGGCCCCGATTTTAGTGTTCTTGTTATGTATAGACTCGTGAGAGTGCGAGGTTTCTAAAAATGTAAATTTTATCCGATTCCGAGACGTGGGCCTGAGGGGCGTTTTGGTCATTTTACCCAAATTCGCGTATTAGCTTAGAATTTAATTATAGAATCAGTTACTTGAGCTGTTATTTTCAATATACAATTGAATTGAATAGATTTTGGCCATTTGGAGTCGGATACTCATGGCAAAGGCGTGGTTTCGGGTTGACTTGCACTTGTTCGAGGTAAGTGGCTTGTCTAACCTTGCGTCGGGGACCTTTCCCCTTAGGATATTGTGCTAATTGAAATGCCTCATATGTGAAATTCCTGTTGTTGCTGCGTATTTACTTTGGGACTACGGGACGGTATCCCGGGAGCTCCCCTCAATGTTTACTTTGGGACTACGGAACGGTATTCCGGGAGATCCCCCCCCGCACTTTTACTTTGGGACTATGGGACGGTATCCCGGTCCCCTGTATATTTACTTTGGGACTACGGAATTGCATTTCGGGAGATCCCCCTGCACATTTATGAGTTGGACTATGGGACTGCACCCGGGAGATCCACTAGATATGATATTTATATTTGGGGACTACAGGACGGTATCCTGGGAGATCCCCGGTGGTTATCTTGGAGCTGAGTTGAATTCTCTTACTGTGTTTTACTTGCCGCTGTGATAGTTGTGTTGTCCTTTATATCATGTGTTACTTATTTACACTGTTTATTTCACACTCTTAAACCTTATATCTTATTTAACCTCAGTAGGGCCCTGACCTTCCTCGTCACTACCCAACCGAGGTTAGGCTTGGCACTTACTGAGTACCGCTGTGCTGTACTTATGCCCTTCCTGCGCATGTTTTTCATGTGCAGATCCAAGTACCTCTACTCAGGCTTACCATCCTTGAGGCGAGGCGATTCTATGGGACTTCGAGGTATATCTGCCGCGTTCGCAGACCGAGGAGTCTCTTCTATTCCTGCATTTGCTACTTAGCCCTTTTGTACTTTCTGTTATTGTTAGACATTCCGGAGATTAGGGCTATGTAGTGTTATCACAGCTTGTGGATCCGTAAGTTTCCGGGTGTTGGGATAGTGTATCAGATTTTGAGAAGTTCTGTGTATATGCCGAGCGACATTTAAATATTGTTTCCTTCAGTTATTTTTGGCTTTTGACTATTTATTCCGCAAGTTTAGTTTATTTTCCGCATTGTTAGGCTTATCTGGCTGTAGAGACTAGGTGCCGTCACGATAGTTCACGGAGGGCGAACTGGGGTCGTGACATTCGTGCTTTAACACTCTCTCACCAAAACAATGCACGGCATCACCCTTCGTGCTTTAACACTCTTCCTCACCCAAACAACAATCACAAACAATAAGGGCAAGGAATTAAATAGAATCACAATAAAATCACAATAAAAATCCCGGCAAGGGAACAATATCAAAAGCAACAACATCCCGGCAAGGGAACAATATTAAAAGCAACAACATCCCAGCAAGGGAACAATATTAAAGGCAACAACATCCCGGCAAGGGAGACAATATCATAATCCTCTTCTCTTTTTCACATTTACTTCACAACTCAATTTACAACTTGAGCCAACGCTCTACAATGTTCAATTACCAATAATACTTTCACAATTCGATTCACAACTTGAGCCAACGCTCTACAATGTTCAAGTACCAATAATACTTTCACAAATCAATTCACAACTTGAGCCAACGCTCTTAAATGTTCAATTACCAAATTTACTTCCACAAGCCTTGTTCAACAATAGGAATATCACATGAGGCATGAACAATACAAAACGGAGCCACATTACTCACGGGCATGCTTGACACCAACGTATAGATACTCGTTACCATGCCTATACGTCGTACTCAACAATTATCACATAGCAAATAGGACACGACTCCTAATCCCTCAAGCTAAGGTTAGACCAAACACTTACCTCGATGCCACGAACACAATCCAAGCCAACTACCGCTTTACCTCTTGTTTCCACCACCAATTCGCTCGTATCTAGCCATAAGTTACTTAACTACATCAATAAATGCTAAATGAATCAATTCTAGTGCATGAAAATAGATTTTCTAGAGTTTTTCCCAAAAAGTGAAAAATCGACCCCGGGCCCGCTTGGTCCAAACCCGAAATTTGGACTAAAACCCGATTACCCATTCAACCCCCAGCCCAGATATATAATTGGTTTTGGAATCCGACCTCAATTTGAGGTCTAAATCCCCAAATTTCAATATTCTTAGGTTTTACCCAAAATTCCCAATTCCACCATGAAAACCCTAGATTCTAGGATGAAATCTTGTAAGAAGAAGTTAAGAAGTGAAAGAAATAAGTTTAAAATCACTTACTTGTGTTTTGGGGGAAAGAAAGAGTGCTTGAAAAATCGCCCTTTATGTTTTAGGTTTCTGAAAATGGTAAAATAACTGAAAAGTTCCGTTTATATACTCCTCTCAGACCCTCACCGCGGACCGCATAAAAAGGGGTTGCGGCCGCGGAGCTCCACCGCGGACCGCAAAATATCGAGCGCGGCCGTGGAGGCTTGGCCTTGCTCTTCCGAGGACCGCATAAATCCCACCGCGGTCGAGGAGGCCCCACCGCGGTCACGAGAAAGCTCTGCGGACCGCGAAGTCAGGTTCAGAGACCTGCAACTCCTCTGAACCTGCAACAACTATTTTTCTTAGTCTAAATCCACTCCGTGGCCTATCCAAAACTCACCCGAGCCCTCGGGACTCCAAACCAAACATGCACGCAAGTCCAAAAACATCATACGGACTTGGTTGTGCGATCAAATCATCAAAATAACATCAATAACTATGAATTAAGCCTCAAATTCATGAAATCACTTAAGAACATCAAATTTTCCAATTTTCTCAAATAAGGTCCGATTTATACTAAACGGACTCCGATTCTTACCAAACTTCATAGATTTTACTAATTCATTATTTCAAACTTGTACCGGGCTCCGGAACCAAAATACGGGCCCGATACCATTAATTTCATCGTCTTTCATTTCTCAAAAACTCTTATATTTTCCGGAAGATAATTTTCTTCAAAAATTTATTTCTCGGACTTGGGACCTCGGATTTCACTTCCGGGCATTCGCCCAAGTCCCATATTTTTCTACGGACCCTCCGGGACCGTCGAATCACGGGTCCGGGTCCGTTTACCCAAAATGTTGACCGAAGTCAACTCAAATTCATTTTTTAAAGCAAACTCATCATTTTTCACAGATTTTCACATAATGGCTTTCCGGATACGCGCCCGGACTGTGCACGCAAATTGAGGTGAGACAAAAAGGAGGTTTTAAGGCCTCGGATCATAGAATTTATTTCTAAAACAAGTTATGAACTTTTGGGCCATCACATTCTCCACCTATAAAACAACCGTTCGTCCTCGAACGGACATAAGAAGGAAGTACCTGAGTCGGAGAAAAGATAGGGATATCGGCTCCGCATATCGGACTCGGACTCCCAGGTCGATGCCTCAGCAAGCTGACCTCTCTACTGAACACGAACAGAAGGGAAACTCTTTGATCTCAACTTACGAACCTGCCGGTCTAGAATAGCCACCGGCTCCTCCTCATAGGACAAGTCCTTGTCCAACTGGACAGTGCTGAAATCTAACACGTGGGATGGATCGCCGTGATACTTCCGAAGCATGGACACGTGAAACACTGGATGCACGGCTGATAAACTCGGCGGCAACGCAAGTCTGTAAGCCACCTCCCCTACTCAATCAAGAATCTCAAACGGGCCAATGAACCTAGGGCTAAGCTTGCCCCTCTTACCGAATCTCATCACGCCCTTCATAGGCGACTCCCGAAGCAACACCCGCTCGCCGACCATGAATGCCAAATCACGAACCTTACGGTCGTCATAACTCTTTTGCCTATACTGAGCTGTACGAAGCCTATCCTGAAATCTTAACCTTGTCCAAGGCATCCTGTTCTAGATCCGTACCCAACATCCGAGCCTCTCCCGGCTCAAACCACCCAACCGGCGACCGACACCACCTACCATATAAAGCCTTATAAGGAGCCATCTGAATACTCGACTGGTAACTGTTGTTGTAGGCAAACTCCGCTAAAGGAAAAAACTGATCCCACGAGCCTCTAAAGTCAATAACACAAGCTCGGAGCATATCCTCCAGAATCTGAATAGTACGATCGGACTGCCCGTCCGTCTGAGGATGAACTGCTGTGCTCAACTCGACCCGTGTGCCCAACTCACGTTGAACGACCCTCCAGAAATTTGAGGTAAACTGCGTACCTCGATCAGAAATGATAGACACGGGCACACCATGAAGACGAACAATCTCCCGGATATAGATCTCAGCCAACCTCTCAGAAGAATAGGAGACTGCCACAGAGATGAAATGCGCTTACTTGGTCAGCCTATCAACAATAATCCATACTGCGTCGAACTTCCTCTGAGTCCGTGGGAGTCCAACAAAAAAGTCCATAGTGATACGCTCCCACTTCCACTTAGGAATCTCAATCTTCTGGAACAAACCACCAGGTCTCTGATGCTCGTACTTTAACTACTAACAGTTCAAACACCGAGCCACATACGTAACAATATCCTTCTTCATCCTCTCCACCAATAATGCTGCCGTAAATCCTGATACTTCTTAGCGGCGCCCGGATGAATAGAGTACCGGGAACTATGGGCCTCTCTAGATAAACTCTCGAAGTCCATCCATACTTTG